>NC_087384.1:3521261-3704481 GCF_963675165.1 Halichondria panicea
CACCGTATGGGCCCCTTATGAAATGGAAAGGTATTTGTTGAGACCATGCAGAGCTAGATTGATAGTAGACTTAATTAACATACGTCCACATGCACTTGATTACAGTGGCGAATCCAGGAAAAATGAAAGGGGGGGTCCAAACTAACTAGCGCCCAGCGCAAGTAATGAAAGTCGCTCGCAGCGCGAAATTTTTAGGGTTACGCCCACTTTTCCGGTCACACGTGACTAGGGAAAATCCCATGCTCAGCCAGGGAAGTCCTATAATAGACTTGCGTATAGCAGTCAACTAGCTAGCCTAGGCTAACCTGAACACTCCTTTGGCAGTTGATACATCAAAACAACAGGTACAATCATTGAATCAAATTACAATAGCTACAAAAACTGATAAATAGTTAGCTGGTGTCATTAAGCCTTTTAAAGTTAACTTCAAAAGGGGGGGTCAAGGGACCCCATGGACCCCCCTCTGGATCCGCCACTGGATTAGTAGAACTATACATGCAAATGATTTCGTTGGTCAACAGCGCACTACCACAGCTAAAACACAGTCTAGTTTTGCATCTCTTTTCTCACTCTTGCATACTGCTACTAATAGCTAGCGTTCCAAGATGGATCTAGACTAGTATTTAGATTTTTTTGACACTTTTCCACAATTTTTATCTAACAAGATTATGATCAGCAGAGTAGGTCAGAGCACCATTAATCGTTCTCTCTAGCTCTTACTTGCACTGATAAGCTTTTACATTCTCACCTTTGACCTCAAAGGAATTCTATAAAGGTTTATAATTATCACATGACTGAAGGCGTCATGATAATGCGTGTACAACCTCCTCTGCATGCTACCGAGTGATAAGATTAGTTTCATAGTTGTCTGGGAGGACGGGGGTTCTCAAGCTCCCAAAGCCCCCCACTGTAATACAAATACACACACACACACACACTACTGTATACCTTGCTGCACATGCGCACACTGAGGCATAATTGCATTTACAGCAAAAAGTATTAGTTATTACATGGCTATGTAAGGCGGCCCGAGATCATTATCTCCCATACAAGGGCTAATAAATTGCTTGTGGCACGAATTGCCATGTATTATAACTATTTGTTGCCGTGAAAACCACTTGAAACCAGCATAGAAACCACTTAATTGCTACATAGAAAATAATTTGGTAGTTTTGTTCTGTTTTTGATATAAATTCCCCCACAGGAACCAAAAATGTCTCACTGAGTGTATCACTATAAAAGTAATGTTTTGAAGTATTGACCAGTGCTAGGGTGGAGGGGAGGGTATAAGCTTAGGTCTGAAAAGGTTACTTTGCCCCAGTGCAATAATTATGCCATAATTATAATTATTGGCCCTATACATTATGCCATATTATACTGGCACTGCTATTCCTTCGGTCAAAAGGCAACAATAACTGTAAATTACCTGATAGTCCGGTGGATTCAGGCTTTCTTGATATATGCAAACATCCACCTTCTTCAAACCACCTAGATATGCAAAAAATACAAGATAAATCTTGCATGTGTCATTTGAAAATGAATTCCTTACTCTATACACCCCTCACGCCTTCCTACAGATACACAATTTTTTTTAAAAACCTTGACAAATGAAAGCACTGCGACTACCATACAATCAATATTTTGTCAATAATTATGGAACTGATTCCTTTGCTGAAATAATTTTTAGAGAAAATGGACCTTTACACGCTGCACTAAAGTCTATTTGTGCTGAGGTTGACCTTAATTATAATGTTGTCCACAACTTTGTCATTATTATATCACACTGAAATTCAAAGTTTCATATACCATAATTATTGCAGACTATAGAGCTGATAAGCTTTCAGCTAAAAATTAGCAATTTCCATAATTATGTGGCATACTTGTCAACCACATGAAGCATAAATGAAGCCATAATTGAAATGCATATACCTTACGGGGCAAGTCCGCTACGGTTACGCTCAGATAATTGGACATGAGCTAACATCACGTGACTTTCATAAGACACGTTACCATAGACACAGCACTGAAGTGTACTAGACAAAATTGGAGCGGGTATAGGCATTAAAATGTCTGATGAGAAACTAACAATTAACTTTGCTTGGGCAACTGTGTTGATATCATACATGTGCTGCGACCCTTCAGGTTCAGACCTAGCTTACATAAACATTGTGATCAGACTGCTCAGTGCACAGGTTAGCTATACAACTTAATTCGGAGGCATGACACTTTTGGGACGTGGAATGAATAAACTACATGTATACGTTATAGTGATTGCTCATCACATAGAACTGTTTGCTTATGCTATAGCATAAGCATAAGCAAACAGCTCTACGAGCTAGTTGTTAATTGTTACATGTTGTAAAGCTCACTTTGCATAGTGTCCAAAACAGTGATTGTGCAGGTAAAGTAGAACCTACCTCCCATAATAGACCTTCTCCAGGGGTGGATACTAGAATATTGAAGGGGGGGGGGCTAATCACCCAAAATTTTGCAAAAAAAAACAAACTCGGTACTGTACGTATCAGCAGAGTAGACTACAAGACCCACAAAAACATTTGCAATGTCTGGACAAAAAGCGAAGAAAGAAAGAAGAAAGTGGGTGAGAGCATATACCGTAAGACCTCGATTTAAGGCGACCCTCCAAATATGCGACACCCAGGAGCTTCAGCAATTTTCTGACCTCTAAAAATAGCGACAGCTGCGTTGACAATTATTTTTTAATGTCGCAAATAGAGGTAAATGTAGCCACTCCCTAGCCTCGATTGTAGCCCACTGGAAAATCTGTGTTTTTAAGCGGCCTGAAATCGAGGTAAGTAGACTCCTCCAATTAGATGCGACCCTCTAAATATGCGACACCAGGACTTCAATATAATTTTTCAACCTTCAAAAGAAGCGACCTCTGGCTTCGTAATTATTAAAAAGTGTCGCTTTAAATCGCGGTCTTACAGTAACTTCAATCCGTTATAACGTCATTCACGTATTAGTTAATGTACAGTGTAGAGGGGTTTATGACAGTAAACCTCCGGACTACGAGGGCGCAAGCCCGAGGGAGAGGTGTGGTTTACTGTCATAAACCCCGAGGCACTGTGTATTAACTGATATATGTCACACAGGCCTAGTGAGTGCAGTGGCGTGCAGTACTAGTGCTAGTGAGCAAGGCTCAGCTTGAGCCCTAGCCTTCTCCCAGAGTGTCTCTAAAGCAGCTCCTTCTGCAAGCACACAGCAGAATTTTTGATTAACTAGTCTACAGACTACACCCGACTCCATGTTTTCATTTTGTTTCTCATGCAAGACATTTCGATTCATTCATCTTCATTCATCGAAAACACCATTATTTTTATTTTTGTTACATAAAATTAATTATGCTTGAGGTGCCAATTTATGAGCCATTATTATTTTCCCTTGTAGCCCTCAGGTGCCAATTTATGACAGTTAACCCACATGCTGGTAGGGTGATCGATGTTCGCTTCCTTATAGATTACGTACAGCCATTAATACAGTATATGCACTTTGGGGTGGGACATAATGAATAGACCGTGCATTTTGTGCAAGGTATACAACATTATGAATGTTGAGTTTTAGGCATAATTATACATGCACAGTCCATCCATGCATGTTGACATGGATGGAAGTACAGTCGGTACATCTCTTAATTACAATTCCTAATTGAATGACAATAGAGGTTTTTTTTATGCTAATAATTATGATGTACCTCATGGCAACACTAGCTGTAACATGTCCATGACGTTGTAACGGATTGGAGTTATGCTCTCGCTTTTTTTTCTACGCTTTTTGGTGTTTCCTCCGGCCAATCCTGACAATTTTTTGTGGGTCTTGTTCCCTATGAATTTTTTGGAACAGATCGTAGTTAGTGGGCAACATGTTTTTGTAAATTTGCAGTTAGAAGGTGTTATGTGCAGACGTGATGTTTAATGATCCTTGTGTTCTTCAGATTTTCAGAGACTGCTAGCAGAATTATTAAGCTAATACTGTTTAGCCTCGATTCCAGGCCGCTCTTCGCTCGAGGCTTGTGAAGGAGGCTAATACTGTTTATAATTATTAAAATGTGTCATAATAATACTGTATAATTATAGTACTTCGCATGTACATAAAATTAATAATGATCATACTAGATGCACAGATGAGAATTATATAGGAAGTTATAATAATTAAGGAAGACAATAACTTCGAAGAAATATCCGCTGAGTACAATAACTTGAATGCTTAGAAGACAGATTACATTGCGTGAGGTAGTAAAATTGCGTAGCCTCCAACAAGGCTCGCGGGCTTCTTAGCTACAGATTTAGAATAGATGCTAGTGCTAGATTGATGAAGTAATAATGACATCAGGTATTCACTGTTTCAGATAATAGCCGCGGCTAAAACCGACCCTACTTCGAATGTACTCACTAATTGTGCAGCTCTCCCTCCCCCCAGGAAACACTTTTACTTGTTTGAGGCCTTATGCAGATCTTTCTAAGTCCCCACAAAAATTGATTTCCATACTGGGGGGTTAATTATTATGTGAAAATACACAAAAAATTCTCATTTGTTGGGTAGATAAATAATAGTTAGACACTGTTTAGGAAGTTTCTACATGATTTAGAAGCCCAAAGGGCTGGTTGTAGTATCCCGAACGCAGTGAGGGTTCTACTAGCCCTGAGGACTTCTAAATCATGTGGAGGCTTCCTAAACAGTGTCTAAGCATTTTAGATCATAGCAACCGTGAGTATTTAGCCAATCAGATTTGAATGTTCTTATCTAATCTTTGCTACATGATTTTCTAAGTGAAGTACATGATTTTCTAAGTAAGTACACGATTTCTAAATAAAATACGTGATTTTCTAGAATACTTCCTTGCAGTATTTGTGGCAAACATGATCTAAATATAGTTGTCTAGACACTATCCTTAGCCTCGGGGCTTCGCCCTCGTCCTCGGAGATTTACTGCCATACATTCAGATGTAGTGAACAATAAGTATAACATAATATAATAAATGCTATCTTAAGATAGCATTTATTATATAGCTAAGACTGTCTAGCTAAGCTAATATTATTTTCTCAATGAAGTGTAAGTTCAGCAGTAGTTTTGTTATACTGACAGTACGACAATCGTTTGTCTCCTCAACTGTTCCCAGCCTAGGTTTTCTTTCCACGTTTTCTTTCCATGTTGGAGTAGACAGCCTTGAGTAAAACCGGGCAACACGGATGGTTATTCGAGGTCACTGCTGTTTCCAATCCCTCTCTTCCTTAATCTATGCTGTGAGTCAAACTAGATCTAGCCAAAAGAATCTCATTTTGAATCAATATTACATATCGTGAAAAAAATATCCTAATTGCATGCATGAAGTGCTGAAACATGCCTGAGACTTGCTTGTTTTCAAATGTTATAAATGATGCCATGTCTGTATGAACACTATGAAAACGAATGGTGCAAGCTGCGCTGTGCTAATGCCTCTCGCCATGTTTTGCTTTCGCATTGTCAAAGGTATAGTCTGAAAGAATAGTAAGAGAGAATTTAAGCATAGAAAGTAGTATCTAGCTATAACAATTAAAAAAATGAGAAGAAATTGCATATAATTATCTATCTATAATAAAAGACTTGTGTACATGAATGCATCTATTTCTATTGTTACAGTTGTCATTGTATAATTTAGGGTATCATTGTATAAATACGTACTGTTTTGTGGCTTACCCAGGGCCCTCAAGAAAAAGGAAGCAAATTGATTCTGGGGTTCAAAATAGATTCTCTCACACATGCATGAGGATAAGTGCATGCGCATGCGCATGCATCCACAGGAATAAGGGGTGTGTCTGCAAGAGGTCTAGCTCACAAATGGCCACTACAGCATAGCTATAGCTTTACAGCTCTTTCCTGACCCTTGTAGCTAACAAAGAGCTAGCGCTTTAGTGCAGCTAGGCTAACTTGTAAGTTGAATAGAAACTTTGTGCGAACAGACGATGCTACAAAAGATTCTGAAGAGACTGCAACAGCCTTCACTGTAAGTAAAATTAGCAATAACTGGCTTTAGTTTGAAAATCCACAAATCAAAATCCAAGAGAATGTGATATAGAAGCTGTTAGTTTTCGTCGAATTGCAACCGTTTAGCACATGCGCAAGCAGGCTACTACCGCGTGAGATTCTCTCTGGAGACAGTGGGTGTTGATATAGGTCTAGGTAATGTGTTTCATCTTCTTTTTCGATTATCTGATCGCCTAGGGTCCATTTACGAGATAATCTATTCTTGCCTCTTTGTAGACTCTTTGTAGGCTCCCCAAAATTAATACTAACACAGAAGACTAAAAGGGGATTGATTTTGTATCTCCAGGTGTACGAGTAGTATGTGGTAGACAACATCAATCATCCCTTGTGTGGCTAAGCCTCGAAGCATAAATGTATTAAAGCTTTGAAAAAGTACGGCTGTGGTGCATGGTTAGACAAACAGTAGGCTATAGAATCACGGAGAGTTAGCAAAGAAGCCTGGAGTGTAACAAAATATAGGGCACCTGCATGGGAGTCCCGGACCGTTCGTAGGATCACTAGAAAAGAGGCCCGGAGTATTACAAGTATGTAAGACACCTGATTAGAGTCAGTGAAGAAGCCTGGAGTCTTCTCATGAAAACAACACACGCACGCCGTGGTGCCTCGATCAGGATAATTAGTCATTATAGCACACGAATGATTACTCGAAAAATGAAAGCACCGCGGGTGCTGATGCCTCGGTGGAGGTGTCAAAGCTACATATAACATAAAACTACTATAGCAACAGCTTTTATACACACTTATCATGATGAACATTTTTATAAATTTTGCTGCATGCAGAATCACAGACAAACTCAACGAGTGGGTAATGATCGACCATGACTGTTGTTAAAAACGATTGATAACCCTACAATGACACTGACACTGACACCTTACACTCTGGAATGCACTTCCATTTTATAAACTCTACAAGATGGTAGGAATTAATGCTAAGAATGTACCATATGCGTCCGACAATCTATAAACATTTCTGGGGGGCCTCGCTTACGCATACAGATATATGGCTTGTCCCACCCCCATCTTTCTGAAATGTACACTTTTAGCCACTTTCCACACTTTTTTGGATGGTAATTATATAGATTTATTTATTACATGCATGCGAGGTTTTATGCTACGTACCTTACCAGGTTCATAATTATAATTAACTTACTAGTTTTATCTGGCGCTTTCATAAAATGCCTACTAGAGAATGCTTTTCCATCTGCTGGATATTGAGGATTTGGAGGAAACTGACTATCCATGTAAGTGCAAAACAGGTGCATAACAATCTGAACAGAGAAAGGATAAGAACAAGGATAATTGTGTATAGTTGACTTACTTGTGAGTCGCTAGGTAAACTTTGATTCCATTGCTTCCCTCTCCACGAGCCACCAGAATCCCAGTGAAATGCACTCAGGTTAGTACCCTTTGAGAGTTCTGTATTGATGAAAATTCCTTCAGTAATAAATTATTATGAAGTTGACAACAATTAATTAATGCCTTCGCTGTTAAATCTACACCTTGGGTTCTAGAAACGAGGTAATCTTGTTTGGTGGATAGCTCTAAGTATGGAGCAAGGACGGACAAGGTTGGCACCTGTTGCGCTTTTATTTTTGCAATCTGCTGTAGTTTAGGCAGAGAAACAGCTACAAATACAAAATTGAATGAAACAGTTGATCAAGTAACAACAATACATCACACGTACAGCCTATCATGAGATCTGTGTTTCCCATTTTCTTCAACACTGCATTGACTTTCTCAATTTCTCGTGCTACAGGACAGACAACTCGTTCGGCAAGCCACTGTTGGGGTTAATTAATTTATACGGAGAGCACAAAATCATCAGTATACAGGACAGAGGTCACCAGAAACTACGTAGTATCTACTTAATTTGTTAGCAGAAGGTCTCCGACTCCCTGAAAACTTTCTTACCACCAGTAAGATCCCAGTACTAATAATTATATATAAACCGTAATTTCCAAGTTTGAAAATGCAAAGTGCCACCATTATAGTGAAACCTATTATAACGGACTCTCTAAATAGCGGACCCTTCTGTTATAGCGGACAGTATGCCTTGTACCAACTGTTTTACTATCTAACTAGTCTCTAAAGTCCAGACAATTAACGGACAAGTCGCCTGCACATTGAAAGATTTTGGGGCTTATGCCCCACACTCCAACCCAATAACTCCTTTTATAGGCTACTACCTTTTCCACTAGTTGTGGGAAGAAAACCTAAGAATTTACTATGAATCACTAAAATTCCACTCAAAACACATGTATTTTATTAGGGAAAACTTGACTGAATTTGTATGTTGTAAAATGAACTGTAAAACGAATACTGTATAGTGCGAAATTTTTGCGGATTTCGTGGGTTAGCAACCCCTACATGAAAATTAAGTAAGTCCACAAAAAATTTTCTTTAATTAGAATTACCTGCTATACCGTGCAAAGATTTAAAGGCGTGGCTTCCGGTAAGCAGCCGTTCCGCGAACATTGTGCAACGAAATGCTTTTAGAGGCAAATCCACGAAATATAAACGCCTCGAAAATTTCGCGCTATACGGTAGTATGATATAGATCCAGTTAGGGTTGCCTGCTTGCTCAGTTTCTAGCCTCAGCTCCCATCACAGAGACATTCGGTTACTAGGTGGGGCTCGAAAATGACTGCATTATAGGTGCATTCTCGAATATATTAAGCGTATATGTAGAGCACTCTGCTATTGACCATGAGCGTATGCTAATAATCCAGTTTCTACGGTATAATTATATGTAGGATGTGCAGCCAATTAATTTTGGTTGCTGAGTCAATGAAAGCACCGCGGGTGCTGATGCCTCGGTGAAGGTGCCAAAGCTACATAACATAAAACTACTAATAGCTAGCTTTTATACACACATTCATGATTGATTATAACTATCATGATGAATTTTGCTGCATGCAATCAACCGAATAGTGGGTAATGACCGACCATGATTGTTGTTAAAAACGATCGATGCCAAAAGTTCAAGTCTAAAATTAATGGCTGCAAGTCAGCGCAGAGCCTTGCAGCTCTCTGCTCACTCTTGCAGCTACCAATAGCTAGCGTTCTAGTGCAGAGCTAACTACTAAGTAGAGTAGTAACACTCGGTGAACAAGTTTTGCTACGGACTCTTCTGAAAAGGCTGCAATAGCATTCCAAGTAAGCAAAACTGGGCATAACTCGAGAACGAAGCATTATTTTGCAAATCCACGAATTAAAATCCAAGTAAACATGACTAGAAGCCTATAGAAACTCTTACTTGCACTTGATTCATCCTTGAGCAGCTGTAGCGGTCTACACACACACACACACACAGACACACAGACACACAGACACACAAACACACTACCGTATACCTCGCTTGCGCATGCGCACCGAGGCATAATGAAAGCACCGCGGGTGCTGATGCCTCGGTGGAGGTGCCATTAAGCTACATAACATAAAGCTACTAATAGCTAGCTTTTATACACACATTGATTATGATTATCATGATGAACATTTTTAATTTTGTTGCATGCAGAATCCAGAAGCACTGGGAAACCCAAGGAGTGGGTAATGATCAACAATGATTGTTGTTAAAAACGATCTATGCCAAAAGTTCAAGTCTAAAATTAATGGCAAGTCAGCAGAGCCTTGCAGCTCTCTTCTCACTCTTGCAGCTACCAATAGCTAGCGTTCTAGTGCAGAGCTAACTACTAAGTAGAGTAGCAACACTCGGTGAACAAGTTTTGCTACGGATTCTTCTGAAAAGGCTGCAATGGCAATCCAAGTAAGCAAATCTAGGTATAACTCGAGAACGAAGCTTTATTTTGCAAATCCACGAATACGAAAACATGACTAGAAGCCTATAGAAACTCTTATTTGCACTTCATTTATCCTTGAGCAGCTGTAACAGTCTACACGCACGCACGCACGCACGCACGCACACACGCACATACAGTACTGTATGCCTCGCTTGCGCATGCGCACTGAGGCATAATAAAATCGTAACATTACTGCAAGATTTTCGTAAGTCTAGGTGTGTTACTCCTAGGTTGCTGAAAAACACTGGCTATTTTCGTCAGTAATCGTATGATGTACGTGCTATTAGTGACTAGAGAATTACAGCAATTAGTCCCGTATCACATATACGGCTACTCAAAGCTATCTTGCCTAGCTTCTTTCATGAACTAGACTCTAATTAATAAATGTATGCATGGTCTGGCTGCAAGAAATAGATGACTGGCTTGGTGTGCCAGATGCTCATGTGGTATCGATCATCACTATGTACGAGGTCGTGTACCTGGGTGAGTTCGATCTGACAAGTAGAAATGTTTTCACCTTGGATGGTGACACGCTCACTGTCAACATCACTGGAGTGGAAGAGCTTGCAGCGGGGAAGGATTAGCTGGTACGCCCAGTGGTCACGCCCAGCTAGTGAAGGATCACTTCAGCTGCAAATATTTGTGTACTCGAATAAAGGTCGAGTGTTAGCTAGCTAGCCAACGTGGAATTTTTCAAGCTTCTTATGTCTTTTACTCCACAACGAGGCTTGCTTTAACATCAAAGTCTGCCACTATTAACAATAACTTGATTGTTGTGTGACGGCTATCTATGCTGTAAACGCAGTACTATGGTATCCAGTTAAGTATAGACTCAGATGCCACAAAAAAACAAACCAACGGACTACTATACCTGCTGGCCCCGGCACGACCTCAGGTACATAATTATCTTGCCATCATTATTAGCCCTTTGATGAGAAGACAGGCTTTGATTCACTGCCACCACAGCCTCTCTTATTGGTGCCATGCAATCTCGCGTGCAATATTATGTCTCGCTAAAATTAATAATGAATATATCACCGTAACGCGCCTAGATTCAACCACGCCCATCATTTCCAATCCCTTTCTCTTCCTTAATCTACATGGTTAGACCAGCGCTACACACGTAAAATGCGTTATTACAGTAGGTTATAGCTTCGTTATAATGTTTAATATTCTGCTAACCTGTACTGTACATGTCCAAAACTAGTTGGTAGCACACCTTACCTTTCTACAACGATCATTCCAAAAACTCAACTCGTCCCTTGAAATTCCGAGTTTGCTCAGGGCCTGAAAATACTTAATGTAATGTGTATAGTGTAATTATTATACTCACTATTCTGCTGTCAGAGCTTAAAAGAGAATCACCCTCCGTAAGACAAGAAGGCAGGGACCTGGTCGAGAGGTGATATTTCCGTGGAGTGGGAGCAAAGTCAGAGCCATACTGATCACATGAAAGTGGTGAACCCGTTACATTCGGGCTACTTGAGAGAACCTTATGTTCCCTATCTTGCTCACACTTTAGAAATGTTTCCAGTGTAGTACAGTCAGAGATTTTCATTTTGTCATTATCACCTTCGGACGCAAATAGATACATACATACTATTGTTGTAAAAAAAATACTTACATGGTGAGCCCTTTGCAAAGCTATGGGAGTACCAACTGTAAACAAAAAGGCACACACATAAGAGTGCATGAAGATGTAAGTACCAAGACGCACACAACACAGGATGATGCAATTATGTACCTCATACTCATGTATGATTTATAGCACCTAGAAATTCACGCACCTAGACGGAGTAGGAGTGCGGCTTGCACTGACTGATCCAGAAGTAGCTCGATGTGGTGAGTGTGGAGAATTCTATAGGATGAGTTATAATTATTGAAACAGTACCCAACTTGATCAACATACTGTGGGTGTGAGGAAATGCAGTGGCGGATTGCTGTTGGCATGTTGGCTTGAGACTGGTTCAGAAGAAAGTTGAGGACCAAATGGGGCCGGATAGGAGATTGAAATGTAACCATATGCTAGGTCAAAATAAAATTGATACATGCGTAAAATAGCCCACAACATTCAGGGGTTTTTATAAAGTAATTTGTCTACATGAGCCCCTATAAACTCATTATGATACTAAAGGTATATTGATTACAAGCAGGCCTTCATACAAAACAAATGAAAACATGCTGCCTCGGTGGAGGTGTCAAAGTTACATAACATAAAGCTACCAATAGTTTTATAATTATACACACATTATAATTATCAAGCCGAATGAACATTTATTGCAGTAATTAATTTACTGCAGGCAGACTCAAAGAAGGGGTAATGATCGACCATAATTGTTGTTAAAAACGATTGATGCAGTTCAAGTCTAAAATTAATGGCTGCATCAGGAAAGCCTTGCATGCAGCTTCCTTCTTTCTCTTGCAGCTACCAATAGCTAGCGCGTTCTAGTGCAAAGCTAACTACAAAGTAGAGTAGCAACACTTGGTGAACAAGTTTTGCTACGCACTCTTCTAAAAAGACTGCAATGGCATTCCAAGTAAGCAAAACTCCAGAATGAAGCAATATTTTGCAAATTTACGAATTAAAATCCAAGAAAACATGACTATAGAAGCCTATAGAAACTCTTACTTGCACTTCATTGATCCTTGAGCATCTGTAGCAGTATACACACACAGACACACTACCATATAACTGGCTTGCGCATGCGCACCGAGGCATAAAAATTGACAGAGAGGGCCAAAGTCACATTTCAGAAATATGGGGGGGGGGAGGGGGGCCAGCCGGATATCCGTGTGCTCAGGCACACGGCCATCTAGGGGGGTCTGGGGGCATGCATGCTCCCTCAAGAAATAGACGGTCTGATATCGCATCTGGTGCATTCTTACCGAGGTGTCATCAGTGTTATATAGGGTTTATATACCGTATAGCGCGAAATTTTCGAGGCACTTATATTTCGTGGATTGGCCTCTAAAAACCATTTCGTTGCACAATGTTCGCGGAATGACTGCTTACCGGAAGCCACGCCTTTAAATCTTTGCATGATAGCAGGTAATTCTAATTAAAGAACACTTTTTGTGGACTTAATTTTCGTGTAGAATTCTAACCCACGAAATCCACGAAAATTAAGCCCCTCGAAAATTTCGCGCTATACGGTATATAATAATAATATAGAATTGCAAAACACATTTTGTATAAAATTGCGAGCGGCGACAATAATATTTTCAAAATATTTTCAAGTGCCTACATGTAGGTGCTAAAAAAATTTAATGGGTACTATAATATGAGTCAGCTTAGATAGCTGTGTCTATTATAATTATTATCGCATGTTGTCCTAGCTATATATTCACTGGGATTCGTACAGTGATTAATCGCGTATCAGTAAATGCACGTCGTCATTAACGACGTGCAATTACTGCCTTGACGACTGCACGTTCGAATAACGGCCGCGGCTATTTTTTAACGACTGCAAGTTCGAATAACGGCCGCAGCATCTTTTTTTTTTTACTGAAACTGCAGCTAAAAATGAAAACAATTTCAGCACTGATGGATTCACCAAACCTCCCGGCTATTAGTTAACTCCAGACAAAGGCTTCTCCCTTGTAGTACTAGGAGCTAAAAGGAACAATTTCATCACTGCTAATTTCTTCTTTTTTCAACTCTTTTATATTGCGAGTTGCTCAACTCCACCCGTCACGTGTTGAAATAATGCAGCTCCACCAGAAGCACCAAAAAGGATGCAAACAAGATGGCTTGGTGTTGGTTGATATTGGCATGGTTCAAGTAATCATGAGGACCAACACTATAATACTACTACTTCTCCTTCAGTTGTTGCAACTCATTATAGGACAGTTTTTCTAAATTGTTGCTACTTTATACTTTATAACAACCCAAGTACACTACCCATCTTGTTTTGGCGTTTGAGCTAGCCAACACTATATTTTCCGCCATTAAAAAAGTTGTTTGTACTTTTCCCTGATTTGTAGGCACTTTAGTCGGGCTAGATCGAATAGCAGCAGTAGGTGCATGGCACATAGGTCACCTCTATCTACATAAAACTTGCTACTGCGCTACTGAATTTCTATTTGCATTCTTTGCTGTGTCCGTCACGGTATCACCAGTTCTTGTATGAATATTTTATGCCTCGGTGCGCATGCGCAAGCGAGGTATGCGGTAGTGTGTGTCTGTCTGTGTAGACTGCTACAGCTGCTCAAGAATCAATCAAGTGCAAGTAAGAGTTTCTAGTAATGTTTTCTTGGATTTTAATTCATGGATTTGCAAACTAATGCTTCATTCTCGAGTTATGCCTAGTTTTGATCACTTGGAATGATCGACATTGCGGCCTTTTCAGAAGAATGCGTAGAAAAACTTGTTCACCGAGTGTTGCTACTCTACTTAGTAGTTAGCTCTGCACTAGAACGCTAGCTATTGGTAGCTGTAAGAGTGAGAAGAGAGCTGCAAGGCGCTGCAGATGCAGTGATTTTGAAATGTTGGCATCAATCGTTTTTAACAACTAGAGCACTAAAGTGCAGGCTGGTGACATGATAATAAAGAAACCAGAAGAGTGATAATGCAGTGCATGCATGTAGTATGTATGAGCAACTCAAAAGCAATAAAACTAAACCAGACTGGAGGCATGCTGAAACTTTGAGTGCTAGTGGTACATGGTGTGCATGTCACATTAGACATGTACTGTAGACTAGGCTGGGATCACAGCAAAGAAGCCTGGAGTGTTAGACTTAGAGAGGTATGGCTCCTTCCAGGCTGGAGTATAGGATCCAGAATCAGCCAACAACCAACAATTTTAGCTTTCTACTATAATTATATCAATTGTTCCTGGTACGGATCACTTCAGCTGCAACTAGATCTACGTAATCAAGGCCACGTGTAGCTAGTTATATAGCTGCTTCAAGCTTCTTAGCTTTTGTTCGACAATGAAGCTTTAACATCAAAATCTGCCACTATTTAAATCAAGATATTGTTGTGTGAAGGCTATCCATGCTATTAGCATTTAGCTACATGATGTCATTGCTGAGCATTCTCAGTAGGAAGCAGGGTATAGTAGGAAACGAGTGCTGCAAGCTGCACTGTGCTAATGCCTCTCGCCATATGCTTTGCTTTGCTCAAAAACTACGTTATAGTTATAACACGGGCACGAGGGATGTATGGCATATATTGCACTGAAGCACGAGGGCGTAAGCCCCGAGGGCTGAGTGCAATATATGCCATGCATCCCGAGTGCAATATATGCCATGCATCCCGAGTGCATGTGTTATAACTAGTTTATATCCCGAGGGCATAGCAACATAACACTATCCTAGTAACACAATATAAACTGCACAAAAAGATGATAGAGACAACTCTAGACACAGCTCCATATCTTCTCTCTTCTAGACGCCAGTATCTGCAGCGTATAAGATTGACATGACCGACGAATGGCTTGACACAACATTTTTGGAGTCCCAACGCTGAAACCACTGCAAAACAGCCCCACCCCACTACTGCTGCAAAGAAAGAAACAGCCCCGCCTCACCACTTACTGCTGCGAAGAAACAGCCCCACCCCAACTCAGTGTAACTTCTGCTCAAACAGCCCTCCACGGTGGTCTATCCTCGGCATCACAACCAAGCCAAGAAGCTCGCCTCTACACTGCTGCAAAACAGCTCAAGCCCCCAGCGCAGCAAAAAGAGCCGCTTCTAGTGCTATGGTGAAACAGAATTGACATGCATCACGAGGTCGAGAACTAGAGGTCTAGGAACACAGAATCTTCCACAAAATGAACCTTGGACAATTTTAAAGCCTGCGTGGTGGTTGCAAAGAAGAAGCTCCAGTCCAGCAGTGCTGCATGGCTGGACTTACTTTGATACTCATGATATTATGTCTAATGCCAGAGGGGCATTTTGTGGTTATGCATTATGACTTTCAGCAGTGCATTATGCTGCATATTGCACTTGGCAACAACGTAGCAACGGGATATAATAGTTATATAGACCGAATCCAAGGTCTCTATGGGATTATGAGACCCCGAGGGCCTCATAATCCCATAGTGACTGTTGGACGAGGCCTATAACTGATTTAGAATGGTGCTAAGCAAGCTAGGCTGTATCAACACAAAGAAGACTTTGCAACCAAGAGTTTCTACAAGCCTCAATCAACGTTAAAGCTTCGCTCTGGCTAGGTCTTCATAAAATAACGCACATTGAAGGCCATTTCTGTCTCTTGAGAATCATGCATAGCAAAAACTGCTAATAGAAAGTTGCTATACTACTTAGTAATTAGCTCTACACTAGAGCACTAGCTATTGTTAGCTGCAGTAAGATAAAAGCTGCAAATTAAGCTGCACTGCAGAACACAAATCGCACTGCATCATCGTATCGTTACAATGACTTCAACATAAATTTCCATCTAGGCAAGTACATAATTATAATGAACCTCTGTAGAAGACCTCTGCCGACGTCTGAGTGAAATAAGGGACCTCTCAGTAACCAATCAGATAGCACCATTTGTGACAAGCATTAATTTTTCTAGGTAATTATAGTTTACTTTGTGCATAATATCTGTTACGTACGTTATTACGTTGATTGCAATTGTTGACAATGAATGAATTGGTTCCACATAATTATAGTCATTATAGGATCGATCGAGAGCTAGGACTTTAACGAACAAATACTTATCTGATATGGGTTGATGGATGATCTTCAAGGATAGAAGCAACTGCATGTTATTGTAGATGTACAATGTAAAAGTTTAGGTTATGGTAAACCGTTTGCTCATTAATTATGCCTGAAGGCGTAACCGTATGAGGGATACGGTAAAGCTGACTGTGTGTATGTATTCCAGCTGTAACTGCTCAACAGTTGCAATGCGACGAAAACTAACTAGCCAGGTTCTCTTGGATTTTGATTCGTGGATTAGCAAACTAAATTCTTTCTCGAGTTATGGCTAGTTTGAAGGCTGTTGCAGTCTCTGACTCACATTGAAGGTTGTTGCAGTCTCTTTCGTCGTAGCATAATTTGTTCGCTATTCAACTTATTAGTTAGCCTTGCACTGAAGCGCTAGCTTTTTATTAGCTACAAGAGTAAAGAAAGAAATTAATTTTGTGAACTTGACCTCTTGCAGACACACCCCTTACTCCTATGGATCTAATGCGAATGCGCGCTCATCCCCACGTGTGAGACAATCCCAGATCCTGGCAGAATCAATTTTTATCTTTCTTCCTGAGGTGCCACAAAACACTACGATGATACCGTACATGTAGATAGATACAATTATAATACACTTTCTTTGTATGAAATTCAAAAGCAAATTTTAATATAATATTCATTATAGATATTCCCCCTACTATAACACTCTAACGTACTACTACCGTATAGCGTGTATATATTTCGAGGGTATAAATATTTGCGGTTATCGCTGATCAAGCATGTGCCGCGAACATTATACCCACGAATTTAATATTGCATGCATGCATGCTGCAGAAAGGCTGCTATTCTGACCTTTCTAACAGTCAATCTGCTAAAGTTTATACCCTCGAAATATACCTGCTATACGGTATAACACTCTAATACTTTTTGAGCAAAAGGCGAGAGGCATTAGCACAGCGCAGCTTGCAACACTCGTTATTCATGAGCTAGATCTAGTGATCTTGAGCAGCTAGAATGAGATGAAAGTCGAAACGCAGTAGTCGTTTCATGGCTCGAATAAATATTTTTTACTTAGGTACAGTCTACTGTAATTAATGAGCCTGCTCACCTGGATGCCATAGCTCTGCGTTTACAGCATGGACCAGTCTCTATAAGTTTGTTGCTACTCTTCTAGATCTATTTATTTATGCCAACGGGAACAGCTAGCGGAGGGTTAGCACTTCAGTGCTCCAGTTTAGCCTTTACTGTTTGTACCTCTCATATATTTCATTATGTAAATTGCATGTACTGATGTAATTATGTATGTGCATAAGGATCGGTCTGTCACCCCACTCCACCAGTGAAAATTGCTAGATTAGCCAGCACCCAGCGAAAAAGTACATGTGAACGTTGTAACGCATTGGAGTTATAATGCTTTCGTCTGATTTCTGCTTTTTGGTGTTTCCTTCGGCCAATCTTAGCACATAAAAAAATAATTGTCAACGCAGCAGTCACTACTTTTAGAGGTCAGAACATTTCCTAAGATCGAGGGTGTCGCATATTTGGAGGGTCGCTTTATCGAATAAGTACGGTAGTTGTTTAGGTCTTAGCTCGGTATACGTATGAGCATGCGCAATGAAATCCAATTTAGAAAGACCTTCTAACATATCTTGGTTGCTCTTCGGACTGACAACTTCGAAGACTATATAGATTCATAAATAATTACACAGCTTAAAAGAAACCTTTTTCTTTGATTCCAAGTAATTTCTTCTGAATAGATGTCAGCCTGACAGTATCCTTTGTCAGCAGGGCAGTGACAACTAGCACACCAGAATATAGAAGATGAAAAAGCAGCAGTGACAGAACCAGCAATTCTGCAGGAGAATATTATGAACATAATTACTATGGAAGCATTTCAAGAAAGGATGTACCGAAAGTGGAGAATATGAAATGATACACTTCTGTGAAGAATAAGCGTGCCAAAACCAGAAAATACCTGCAACGTAGAGTAAAGAGAGCAATTGATTTGCAATTTGACCAAGTTGCACACGTACACAATCAAAGTGTCACTTCAAAAACTTACCAATCGACAGATACAACGATCACTGTAAGAAGGATTCCCAGGACATTCTTCATTGCCTTCCCAGCCAAAATTTGCTTTTTCTTCTTTGCTAGAGTAAAAGACACGACTGGACTCCGCACAGGACCCAATTTCCTCTTAGTAGCCATGATCGATCGATCATCGATCATAAAATGATGTAGATCTCTCGTACAGCCTCTATTACAGGCCGCACTAGCTCTGTGTTAGCCTCGAGACCAGGCCCATTAAAATACGTCCTGGTCTCGAAGCTAGATTGAAGGGTCAACAGTGGGATAGAGGCTAGGGGCACCATAGATAGAAGAAGGAAACGTACCCATTTCAAAGTTGGCCACTTACCCGACCTGGTAGTTTGTAATCACGGGCTGACAATGGAACCACGTAAATCTTTCTGTGCTACTAGTGTCCAGGTTAACAACCCTGAAGGTATTCAAGCTCAAGCTTCATTGGATGAATTCTTCAAAGAGTGGAAGCAAGACTTGCACGCATCTGCTGAGACCGTAGATGCTGAGATTGAAGGCAAATTTGTAAAAATACTCACTGTATCTTATAGGCTTTTATTGAATTGGAATGGATAGCTGGTTTATTATCTGAGTCCTCTCAGAGCCTCGTGATGTTTTTTGTACTAGCTAGATCTAGTATCGCCATCTCTATCTGACTACTGTCGATGTCGAGCAGATGTGAGGATGGAGCGTCTTACTGTAAGACCTCGATTTAATGCGACCCTCTAAATAAGCGACACTTGGACATTTCGCCCATAATTATAGCACCATTTTTTGTGTGTACATTAAAAGTTTACTTTTGCAAAACGTAATTATTTATAAGTGTCGCTTTAAATCGAGTTTTTACTTGATTCACTATCCACACTCTTTGTTTGTAATGTGCTAAGTGCCTCTGTGTGTGGCTAGCTGATAACACAGGGTGTCATACAGGGGAGGGGGAAAGGGGGATATCCCCCCTCTGGCTCCAATCCCCCCTAAAATTTGCATTCAGTTCCTAGTTGTATGACTGAGTGTCCATAGCTGGCAATGTTACATACTTACTAACAGGGTATCGAAATAACAGTTGACCTTTTTCCCCCTCTACATATACTTCAAAATCCTGTATGACACCCTGTACAACGTAACGCGTTCAAATCATCAAGTACAATGAATAAGGCCACTCCAAGACAAAATAATAATTAATAAGCACATGGCTAAAGCCATTAACTTCATGCGCAGAAGAAATAATCCTCAAACAAGGGAAATTTACGATGGCCCTGAGCGCTACTAGTAGTTCACCTTAGCTACTTGATAGTTCACCTACCTTAGCTACTTGATGGTTCACCTACCTTAGCTACCGTATTACTAGAATATTTTGCTGGTGAAAAACCTTTGCGAATGAGCCAATCAGCAGAACATTTGACCCTTTGCTATCTAACTATTGCGTTCTGGCAAGGATCGTGTGTGTTTTGCAGATTTTAATGATGCGAATTGATCAACCCTCGCAAAATTCGCAAATGTTTGATGCTTGCAAAACATTCTAGTAATACGGTACTTGATGGTTCACCTACCTTAGCTACTTAAGAGTTCAACTACCTTAATTAGCTACTTCGCAGTTGAACTTTGACTTGTATGTTAATTAATGCTGCTGAATAGATCAACAGATTACAGTGCTTGCTAGCTATAATCAGTACACTACTAGATGGCACATGCAACTTTACTGCCAAGATATTGTGGTCACAGCCGATTTTATTCGTTAAAGACTCTGACAAGCAGCAGTTTATGATATTCCTGAGGGCGGCTCGAAGAGTTCTTAATTGCTCCTATCTAATCTACAAACTGAAGAAAAATGCTGGAGTTTACTAGCTGGTCGGCTACTTCTACACGTGCTAACTCAATGACTGTTTAGAAATTGTTTCAAGCCGCCCTGCCCCTTTCCTTGTTTAAATAGATAATTGCCTTGATGTAATATCTAGCATATAAAAATTAAGTGAATACAGTCAGGACAGCTTGATTTTACTACTAGATATAGTTACTGTGTAGGCGAACGCTGCATCGTAACCTTAAGTTCAATCGGTTTGGAATGAGGATAGTAATTGAATCTTGGTATGTAATTCTTCACCCCTGTACCGGGCCGTATTTTAATCTGCCTGGAACCGAGGCTACCCCTAATGCTGAGCTGTACGAATATTAATTGAGCAGTTCATACGAAAATTTGTACTTCATCCATGTGATTTAGAAGCCATGCGAGGCACTTGAGTTGTGTAGTACCTTTGGGCTTCTAAATCGACAGTTAATCGACAACTAAACAGTTAGACACCTCCAAAACAGTGTCTATAACTATTAATAATTATGCCTCAGTGTGCACATGCCTAAGCGAGGTATACGGTAGTGTGTGTGTGTGTGTGTGTGTATGTGTGTACTGCTCATGGATCAATGAAGTGCAAGCTTCTAGTCATGTTTTCTTGGATTGCAATAATAAAAAAATGCTTCGTTCTTGAGTTATACATAGCTACTTGGAATGCCATTGTAACCTTCAGAACAGTGCACTAGCAAAACTTGTCCATGGCGTGTTACTACTCTACGTAGTAGTTAGTTCTGCAATAGAGCGCTATCTATTGATAGCTGCAAGAGTGAGAAAAGAGCTCAAAGCTGCATGCACTTCGCTGTTTCATGCAGCCATTAATTTTATGGACTTTGAACTTTTTTACAACTTGACATCCTTTTTAGCAACGATCATGGTCAATTATTTCCACTTTTTGCACCAATAGCTAGCTAGTAGCTTCATGTTTGGCTCCACCGAGGCATCAGCACCCGCAGTACTTTCATTTTATTAGTAACAGCTAGTAATTGCTGTCTGTCTATTAACCACCTAGTACCAAGGGCGTATACAGAGAAGAGGGCATGCAACTCGCCCTATTCTCAGAATCATCCGACTTCGTATTGAGCTATTTTTAGAACTGCCCACAAAAACGCCCACGCGTAACCTTTGACCGCACAAGGTAAATCAAAGTCTTTTCTATATCTGAGCTAGCTAGCTAGCTAGCTCGATTGCAGCATAGTAGAACTAGTTCTCAGCAGCAGTATGGCTCGTACTAGCAGTGTCAAAGGCAAAGGCAAACCATCCAACAGTTGCAACTCCAAGAAGAAACCTAGGTACAATAAACCTGTCTTCCTTAGTCTCTGGTACTTCTTAACAATACGCCCAGCACTTAACTTCCCGCTCAAAGGGGTTGTCTTGGACCTAGATGGACTAGGACTGGTCATGACACTTCTCTAAAATAATACTGCACTGTTAGCTAGCTAGCTAGCTAAACAAAGGCAGCTCTGATGTACACGCCCATAATTATAACTCTGTAAACAACACTGCCCACTTGTTCACGTCCGTATACTGGATTCTATTTTTAGCATATCCGGTCTCTGATACGAAGTCGGATGAGTACGTAGGGTACATAGTGAGTTGCATGCCCTCTTCTCTGTATATGCCCTTGCTAGTACCTAGCTTAGCTTTCGTCACGAGATAATTATAACATGCACAGGAGTAATTACGACAGCTTTTCGGAGAAGTATCCACACGTATACGTTCAGTTTTACCATAGATTGAAGAGTTAGAGGGATAGGAAACGGTTGGTATCTCGAGTAATATCCGCGCTATGCTGCGATTTAATCGAGGCCATCACAACAATATCTATTTCTACACTCAGTGCATAATAAACTACAAGTAACTGTGCTTAGTCCGTGCAACTCATTTATATTTCGAGGTCTATACCTATTGTAGTAGTCATAACCAGCACGCTTACACGTTATATGTTCCAATAGCTCTAAAACAGCCTTGGGAACATATAACTTTATTGGAAAGTCTCTTTTTACTGGGTGTGGTCAGTCATTAGCAAGTACTACACGTGGCTCATGGACTAGGCGTGTTGTAAGTTGCTGAAAGAGATGATGTCTCGAGGAAACACAGCTTCGGGAGTTACCCGGCAAAAATGTGCTTAATAGCCTCGTAACGCGGATAATTTTCGAGGCTCCACTGCAGATTCAATGTAAAATCATCATGTGCACCACTCCGTTTCCTATCCCTCTAACTCTTCAATCTATGGTTTTACTAGTCACTGGAATTCGTTACAACCACGCCCATATACAATCTCTTCTTCAGGCCCATTTTTCAACCTAGTACTCTTAGAAAATCGGCCTTGTGACAATTAAGGCTATAATAATCAGTATGCTACTTTTTTCAGGCCAATCTCACCTTATGAAAAGTCCTGCGTTTGATGATGTCGATGTGAAAGAAATCCTTCCTCTTTTTGTATTACCCTGTCCTCAGTCATGCTCACGCACAACGGAAATGACTGAAACCACTCAACAATGCTTGAAAACAAGGTCATGCAATTTGGTTGATACTCTAATATCAGACTTGGTGAGTTAATTTCAACAGCTATAATTACATATCAATTGCACACACGTACTCTCATAACACACTTCTGACATGCTTGCCACACGTGTGGTACACTTAAGAATTTTGCACTCACGCGTGGGACAAGTGCAGCAGGAGAGTAACATAAAAGCTGTACTATGAATACCCCTTGAATGTACTGTGAATGCGGTCTGCACACGTGCTCCTCTTATTGTATGCACACGTACCACACTAATATAATTGCTTGTACATGGCATGTGGCATGTATGCCACACACATTGTGTGATGCTTTTGCCTCACACCTATGGAAGCATGTGTGTTGCTTGTTTTATGCACTTACACACTTGCCATACTTTAATTGTTACCATGAGATCTCGATAATTATGTGTGTGGCTTGTATGCAGTTAGCTTGAATACCAACTAGATGTATGTGGAACGTGTGCAACAGACACATGTGTAGATTGTAATTATGTGTATGGCATGTGTATGATAGTCGTAAAGTTTTGTTCTCATGACACGCTTATCCTGCACAAAGGAGTCATTTGCACACGTGCAGCACTTGTTGTTGCATGCATGTGTACAGCATATCTCATTCTGCTGCACTTATTAAATGTAAAGGAATTATATGTATCGATCTATGCTAAACTTTTCAGGATGAGATTAGCAGCATTCCATTCTTTGATATTGAGCTACCATGGGAAATTGCTCTAATCATTTTCAGTCATCTGTCCTTGAGGGACTTGTGTGTTTGCTCTCAGGCAAGTTAAAAATAGTATGCCCATGCATGTCTATATGTTAACTGCTGCAGGTTAGCCAAAGTTGGAAAGCATTAGCCGATGACAATGTACTGTGGCTTAAGATTTCCCAAAAGTATTCATTTCAACTGTAAGTGTTTTTGATTAGTGAGGAAGGTTGATAATTTTTACAACATTGCAGTTATGGAAATGTTGTTAATTGGAAAACAATAGTTAAAACAAGTATAATCAAAGATAAGGCTGTGTTTCAAAATTGGAAAGAAAGAAAATGTGAACTGTGGGACTATCAACCAGACAATGCTGGGGTGCTTCTATCTGCTCATCACTCTGACGATACCCTAATCACATGGTACTTTGTTCCATCCACATTTTTATTTGTGGGCAGGATTTCATACAGGATTTTTAGCTGGGAGGGGGAAATGTTTAATTGAGGGGGGTCTGGGGTTCTCTCCCGGAAAAATGTTTAAGGAATGGTTGTCTGAGGTGCAATTTGGGTTTTTTGTGTGCTTCAAACCATACATTTTACTGGTCTATAGTTTTATTGATGAGATTGTAGACATTTTAAGGAGAAAAGTCATACATTTTTTATTATGACATCATTAATTTTCAGATTTCTAGGGGAGGGGGGAAATTTTAGCTGGGGGTGGGAAATCCCAGGGCGCCCCCCCCTCCTCTGTATAAAAAACCCTTTGGGGTATGAAATTGCTTGTGTTTGTGTGCATTTAGTTATACATCTGGGTTGTCAATGGTGTGGAGAATTATGGATCGGTCTGATGGAGTTCCAATTAAGTGGCTGTCGTCAGATCATCTGCAGCTGTCTTGCTGTGCTGCTAACAGTCACTGGGGAGCAGTAGGAACAAGTGATGGTGTGTTTAATCTCTCACATAAATTATAGTTACTCTGATTATGCCTTGAGCCGTAACCGCATAATTGAAACCTTGTTCTGACTCGCATATAACTCCAAAAATTCAAATTTCCCACACAGGAAGGTGACTGTTTTCCAGTCCATAGAATACATGCGCACTATTTTAATATCACATATCATGTTATTTGTTAAAAATGTAGTGCAGTTCAACAAAATTGGTTTAATTTTGTCTTATGCTGTGTCCTATTAATGATACTCGTATTATAATTATTATCGTGTGTTTGGAAAGGGAGTAGTAAGCACAAGGCTAACTGGATTGGATGGAACAAGAGTCCGGGTGTGACTGTCAAACCATAGACTCTATGGTTAAACACCACAAAACGATGCAGTTCAAATTTGCTACCTTATAATTATTGTACATAATTAATCTAAGCAAAATGTCACCCACGTGACGACGTCAGTCTCCATTCTGAGCTTTTAATTCTGTCTCTTTGTTAGCAGTTTTTTTACAAATGTTTAGCTAGGCTAGCTAGGCTAGGCGCATGTGATTCCCATATCTGGGTGTATCATCTTACGTTTAGGCGTTTTGTGGATTGTAGTTATACGTGTATAAGATCTAACATTGGTCGGATTTGCCATTAGTCAGATGCTAAGTGTGTGTGTGTGTGTGTATGCGTGCGTGCATTCCAGCTGTAACTAACTGCTCAATGAAGTACCAGCTTCATTGGCTTCTAGTTACATTTTGAATCATGGATTGGCAAACTAAAAAGCTTCTTTCTCAAGTTATGGTAGTTTAACACTTACAGTGAAGGCTGTTCAGTCTGAATCGTTCACACAAAATTTCTGTTTAACTTACGAGTTAGCCTTTCACTAAAGTGCTAGCTGTTTGTTAGCTACAAAAGTCAGAAAAAATGCCGCTAGCTAAGCTGTACTGTACACAGCTAGAAGCAGCGATCTAGCCATTATGAACTCTGTCAGGTAGGCCGATACTAAAATTGAAGATAAAGTGTATACTACTTATTGCCCAGCACGAGTGCAAAATGCACTGTAGCAACCCCGAGGGCCGCAGCACGAGGGCGCGGCCTGCAATAACTAAGTTCCCCAATGACGTCAAGTTTTTTCCCTATAATTGTAATGTGTTTTGAGTGAATTTTAGTGGATTCATGAATTCCATAGTATATTCTTAGGTTTTGTTCCCACAACTAATGGTAGCTTATAAGAGGGACCAAATCAGTTATTGCGTGGAAGGGTGGGCATACCTATTACTAGAATATTTTGCGCGTGAAAAAAACCTTTGCGAATGAGCCAGATCAGCAGAAAATTTGACCTTTTGTGATCTAACTATTGCGTTCTAGCTGGCAAGGATCGTGTGTATTTACTAGTGATAATTTAGATTTTGCAGATTTTATTGTTGTGAATTGATCAACCATCGCAAAGTTCGCAAAATGTTTGATGCTCACAAAGCATTCAGTACAGGGGCGTAGCCAGAGGGGGGGGGGGGGCTCATAGTGCTGAAGCACCCCCTTTCTCTGAGATTGTACACAAAGTGTACCTGATTGTCTAACTGAGCACCCCTTTCTCTTCCAGATCTTGCTGCAGTTAGCTAGCTAAAGTCTATTTGTGTCGAGTTTGACCTTCATAAAGTTGTCATTAGCTTTGTCATACTTCAATTTAAGTTGCATATCGTATAGCGCGAAATTTTTGAGGCACTTATATTTCGTGGATTGGCCTCTAAAAGCCATTTCGTTGCACAATGTTCGCGGAATGACTGCTTACCGGAAGCCACGCCTTTAAATCTTTGCATGATAGTAGGTAATTCTAAGATCAATTATTTTTCATGGACTTAATTTTCGTGTAGAATTCTAACCCACGAAATCCTCAAAAATTAAGCCCCTCAAAAATTTCGCGCTATACGGTATACCATTGGATTCCTTGTTAAAAAAAGCGCTTCTATCTATAAATTATGCTTTAGAGCTGGTAAGCTCCAACCAGTTAAAAGTTAGCATTTTCCATGTAGAAGTCCCAGGCATACTTGTCCCACCACATAAAGCATAAATGAAGCCATAATTGACCACATAACTTCCGGGGCCAATCTCAACACAAATAGACTTTTAAATTAGTAGGCAAGCAAAACAAATTGGTCTTTAAACTGTGAGCTATTCTGGCTTAGATCTATAGACTAGTTCTCTTGCGTAGCTAAATAGGCTTCTCTATGCAAATAGAAGATTGGGGCACGCCCAACTATTAATTATGACGTTATTAATAAGAGGTGTGGCTTCCGGTTAACCAAATTTCGGCGCTGCACGGCTAAAAATCGGGCGCTTCACGCCCTCTTTCTTCTATGATAGCACCACCTTCCTCAAAATCCTGGCTACGCCCCGTACCAAAAGCAGATTTCTTTCCCAAAGGTACTGCATTTACACAGTGCGCAAGTGCATATAATACCAGTGCATTATGCCATAATTATATAATTATAATGCAGTGCAAATATATGGTTGCTATGGGTAGTGATGCAACATGCCGTATACAGAGCTGCTTTGATCTGCCCACTCACTGGGCAACAAAACTATTAGCCTCGATTCCAGGCCGCAAAGAGAAAGGTGGCCTAGTTTACTTTGTATGCACATGCGTGAAATAATTGACAGCAATTTCATCATGCATACAAATTGTAAAAAACGAACAAAAAGGAAGAATACGTATGACTATAATTATGTGGTTAGTGGTAAAATGTTCATGACCACAATGGCAGCGTTCAGAGACACTAGAATAATTATGCTACAGCAGTGTTGCTTCTTTTAGCTCTGTTTATCAAAGAGGCAGTTCAAGAAGGCCTCCCAGACAGCTAGAGCTGCCAGCTAGGAAGAGTGGTGGACTCTTTAATACGATCTTGAGTGAATAACTTCCTGAGTGTCGAGTTAAAGCTTATTAAAAGCTTTCAGGAGTGATCATTAGTTTATCTTCAGCAATGGCTTCTTGTCAAACATAACGGCAAGATTTGGTAGCAGAAGACTTGGCTGGTCCATATTACCCACAGCCTCATCAGGGGACCCACAGGAACACGTACATCATACCTCTAATTTCTTATAACATCTGTAGCCTTACGGTGTAGGGTGAGGGCATAAAAACTCAGTTATCTTTGCACAATTCTTATATGTAACGGACTACAACTTTAGAATACAAAATAGTATACTGTTTATTTTACTTACAGTATCCAAAATACACGGATTACCCCCTTTTTGGGGTAATGTACGCGCATGCGCATACAATGTATACCAGGCCGCCTTTCTCTTCATGGCCTAGAATCGAGGCTACAAAACTATATAAACCAACTACAATTTCTATCGTCAGGAGTACATAAAGATAACTGTAGCAGTTGTAGTGTAAACCACGTTACGGTACGAGTATGTCATACCACTTCACTATCAGACCGCATCTTAAGTGGGTGCGTAGGTGTAGTGGTTAATAGGCCTTCCAGATTAAACAGAAAAGATTAATTAAGCACTAATTGCCTGTGATACCTTATTGTAAACGGGTACTAATTTTAGCGAATTTTAGCGAATTTGTAATAACGCTAAATTAAGTACGCGCTAATAAAAAAAAGCAATTAAAAATTATGAACTCATTAAAAACTTTTTTCTTCTTTTTTTCTAATGTACTTTTGAGAGTATGCTAAGCAAGCTAGCCCTTTTTCATCTGTATCTGACTCCAAACTTTCCTAAAACTCATACTTGTACATCTTTTGAGATAATTATTATTGTGGTGATGAATTTGCTACAAATCCGCCAAAATTAGTACCCTAAAAACAGAGAAAAATCTGAAAACGCTAAAATTACTACCCGTCTAATTAAGGTATCACATCCGGGGTCCCATTTAGCCCCGCCCAGAAGCATTTTGGCTGAAAGTGAACGGCTCTTGAGATAATTATAGCCATCACTAGAAAAGGAGCACTTTCAACAGAAAAATCTGTCATATAAGAGTGAATGTAGGCTGCAAACTTAGCTTTTACTAAGTCTCAAATTCCAGCCGGTTCTCATTGTAAGCGTGGGAGGGAGAGAACCATCTGGTGACTGCATGGGCAGAACGTTCTGTCAGTCAGGAATGTAATCATCCTCGTATTCTCGAAGCTATCTTTCATTCTTCTGGGTAAAGCTCCAATGAATATACTCTTTTTGCTGGTAAGGCTCCAATGAATATACTCTACCAACATTCCGTCCGACGACTGTCCAGAGTCACCAGACGGTTCTCTCCCTCCCACGCTTACAATGAGAACTGGCTGGAATTCGAGACTAAGGTTTTACTTGTTTTATAGAGGAAGGTATGCATTCTCTATAAAAAAAAATTAGTATGCAGCCTACCTTCAGTGCTCTAGTTTGTCTGGTTTGTCTGATTGTGTGATTGTGAGTCTACTAAGTAGAGTAGCAACACTCCATGAACAAGTTTTTCTCTGCACTCTTCTGAAAGGCTGCAATATGGTATTCCAAGTAAGCTAACTACATGTATATAGGCATATTGAACTCCGAGAACGAAACATTATCATATCCACGAATTAAAATCCAAGGAAACATGACTAGAAAGAAGCCTATAGAAACTCTTACTTGCACTTCATGGATCCTTGAGCAGCCTACACATGCATGCAGACAGACACACAGACACAAACACACTACTGAATACCTCGCTGCGCACCGATGCACTAGGTAGAATAGCTACAGATTTTGCTATGTAAGAGTCAAACTGATACTAGTAAAAGCTAAGAGACTTTAATGGGTGCTTTATAGTTTGCACATCCACCTCATAATCCAAGAAAAAGTGACTATAGAAGCTGTCACTTGCACCTGTATTGCAATGGTAGAGCAGTTGTAGGAATACATGCACACATAGACACACTACCGTATACCTCGCTGGGCATGCGCTCCAAGGAATAATTGTGAGTCAGTGAAAAAATGTAGTGTAAAGTCTCTGACGTGGAGAAAATAAGAGTTGTACTTAGTACTGCTGCACTATAATAGACTACGACATTTCACACGTTTCTCATAACTGGTCATGAGATATTGTGATTTTACTCTGCATGTGAGACAGTCTTTTTTGTTTATAGGAAGTATCGATCACAAATCTGTATAATTTTAGTCGTTTGAAAAGTGAGTGCAGATCAACGTGTCTGCTGGAAATGCTCGTCGAGAACGTTACTTATATAACGTACATTACTAAAACGCTCTAAACGCTCTGCCAATCCTAATTATAACCACCACCTCAAAACCTTACAAAGGCACTACCAATCTTCTGGTCAGCAGAAAATTGTGGTTACCTAACTGACATTTTTTTGCGAAATAATAAGAATGTCAATAATAATGTTTTTTATCATTGTTTTAGGTAGAATTCATGTTGTTGATGTTGCTACATGTGCCGAAGTTGATTGTTTGGTAGAGGCAGGATCAGTGCGCAGGATTGATGTAGCACAGGACGAAGAAAACCGTGTGCTTGCATCTCAGGTTGTTCAGACACGAATCGATGACAGTACAGTACATAAAGTAACAGTGTTCTCTCAAGCAGATGGTTCGTGGGATCGATTACTACTTGCTCGTGAAACCCGGCCAGTAAGCACACAATTAATTTTGTTTAGCACACATGTAGTACTGTGTAGCAGGTTATTTTCGGATGGTCCACATTTCGTGTTTTGTATGTACGTACAGCATTAATCCGGAAATTTGCACCAACTAAAATTATTCTTTCTCTGTACGCGCATTGATCATAAAAACTTCAATGAAACAATAGACGCGTGGCCAACCTCCTCTGGTATGGGTTAGTGTGTATGAGAGGTGAGTAGTGCCAAAAGGAGGCTGTTTTTTAGAAGGCGGCAGCCTAGTTGGTGGCGGCGGCTTAACCTCGAAGGTGACGGTGGGTATTTACTTGGTGGCGGCATAGACTCTATCTATGGTGGCGGTGGCTTAGCCTCGAATATGTTAATGTGGATGTGAATAAGATAATGTTGGACCACTTGACCTTTAAGTTATCTTGCAGGCTACTTCTCAAATTTGTTTTTAGTGTCTGGGAGGGAGTGGTCAAGACCAGACAGCGCTGACCTGATATCAGGCTGCTCATGGTCTCAAGGCTAGCACAGGAGCACCCTCTGTCTCTATTATCTAAGGTCAAGTGGTTCTAGCCTCATCCATATCCACGACTGGCTTTACATTTTCGAGGCTAAGCCGCCACCCTCAAGGTTAAGCTGCCGCCAACAAGTAAACACCGCTGCCTCCTAACAAAGCAAATTCGTTTTCTTTTGGCACTTTTTACCTATCATAACTGTGTTGCTAGTTCGGATTTTAATTAGAGCACTGCATGGAGTCACAACCCGAGTGTTGTACAGTAGTATGTATGAACATAATTATAGATACCTAGCAGCAACTATGAGGGTGAATGTACAATCAAATTTTAACGCATGACAATGTTTTGAGAACGGCTGTCAATGTCATGTTAAAATCTGCGCGGCTGTACACGCAGTGCTGCATGCATGTGGCTGGATGAGCAGACTCATGATTAATTACAGGCTATACTAAAACTTGTTGCCGCCTATTGCCTTCGGTATAACATCGTGTTGAGCTTGCAGCAAAGCATAAAAAAAAAAGAATTTTAGGCGTTCACATGATCCCTTCAAGTCAGCAAGATAACAAACGACCACTGTAGGTAGAACCCTGTTGATAGTGTCTAGTTTGCTCATCGAGCATGCAAATCCACGAATCAAAATCCAAGAAAACTTGACTAGAAGCCTATAATAGAAACTCTTACCTGCACTTCATTGATCCTTGAGCAGTTTACACAGACACACGAACACACTAAAACACACTACTGTACAGTGGAACCCTCTTATAACGGACTCTCTAAATAGCGGATCCCTCTGTTATAGCGGACAGCATGCCTTGTACCAACTGCTTTACTATCTAACTAGTGTACTTGCAACCCCGAATAGCGGACACCTCGACGTCGCCCTTGCACAAAAGTAGCCTGACTTGCGCATGCGCAACATTAGTGGATATTTGTTCCCGTAAAATGTCTTGAATTTTTTACGAAAATATCCTGACGAAGTATTGAAATTCATACACAGAGCTATTTAACTAGCTAGCTGGCTAGAGATAGAGCTGTATAGTTTTGTTGTACAGCTATATGTACAGCTATTTTCTTTCTGATAGAGTCAGTAGCAGTAGTATAGTAGACTTTCACCAAAGTTAGTATTAGATGGGCGTGGCCTGTCTATTAGGCTAGTGTCATCCACACTGTTGCAGGCTGTGGGTCTTTTATTAGCATAGCAGGCTACGGGTAGCTATCAGCTCTTTCTCAGATGGGTTAGAAGCCTTCAATCGAAGTTTCTATCAACTTCCTTCAATCCACTTCCATTTGTTGTGACATCGTTGTTTTACTGAGCATACACGTTGTTATCCTGCGTTAGCCGGTATCTGGTTAATGCATGGTTAGCGCATGCGCAAGCAGTCGATACCAGGCCCTCTCTTCGAGGAAGAGCAGCCTGGGATCGAGGCTAGCACAACGGATGCATTCAGTGCAAGAATTAACCTCCTATAACGGACAAAGGGTGTGGTTATTGATCTACAAGAATTGGCACCCCCTACCTGCTGCTCCACAGCAGTCTTGAGTTTACTTCTTTCCTTCAAGCAAGTAATTTGGACCCTATGCTAGGTGTTGGGAATGTGTTCAGTGTTGCTGCTTGAAAGAGAACTCAGTATACAGGTCTGTGGTTGCAGTGTGGACTTGAAACAGGCTCCTAGTTGTATATTAACATTTAATTTCTTAGCAAGAAGACTGCTGTGACTATTATCTAAGTACATTCTTGTCATGTGTGCATGAACATTTCAGCTGTAGTTCACCAGTCAGTCTCACTCACTGCATGCCATGCATGTGACGACAGTCCACTTGCATTTTCCAACATTTACAATAATGTCAATTGTGGAGTTAATCTGTTTTTATATTAACATTTAATTTCTTAGCAAGGAGACTGCTGTGACTATTATCTAAGTATATTCTTGTCATGTGTGCATGAACATTTCAGCTGTAGTTCACTATTCAGTCTCACTCACTGCATGCAATGCATGTGACGACAATCCACTTGCATTTTCCAACATTTACAATAATGTCAATTGTGGAGTTAATCTGTTTCCAAGGACTATGGCTACATGTATACTGATTCAGTTCATCATATTTTATGTATTTGATTGTCTCATTAAACACATTTGGGGTAACGTAACCTTATATGTTATAACCTCCCAATAAAGGAAACCTCCGAATAGCGGACAAAACCTCCTGCACCAACTTGTCCGTTATTCGGAGGTTCCACTGTATACGTATACCTTGCTTGCGCATACGCACACCGAGGCATAATTATGTCCCCCTCATTATATCTTATTATATGTACATGTAGTTACTTGTGTACCAACATTGGTGATTAGTTTAATAATTATTTTCACTAGGTCACTCTTTGGATTCAATACTAATTGTCGTACTCACTTTGATAGGATTGTTTTTTATGTACATGTAGGTGCAGCAAATGAAATTACTGAAAATGCCTAATATTGGTGTGTGTCTCCTGTACTGCACCTCCAACACTTTAACTGTCCACCCGGTAAAATCTGTCCCAACACACATTCTTTCACCTTCTGCAAATGTTGGCTACATTTCCTGCTGTGATCATTGCTCCACACGCGTAGCATGTGGAACGTCAACTTTTGGTTACAAAGTAGGTGTTTCTACATTGCCGGATTTTGAGTGTCATTGATCATCCTTTTTTGTTTATTCTGGCCAGGTTCAGGTGTACGACCTTATTTCAACTTCAATGATGTTCACTTGCAGCAGTCATAGTCAACGTGTATCATGTGTAACCATCTTTCAAGGATCACCAGAATTGATTGCTAGTGGATCAGCGGACAAGTGTGTGAGAGTATATGACTCCCGGGCAAGCACACTGCCTATTGTGAAACTATGTGGGCATGGATCACCTGTGTCATGTGTTCAAATGGATGAATGGAAGGTTGTTAGTGGCAGGTATGTTCTTACTTCGATAAATTCTTTACTTTGATAAATAATGTGTCTAAATTACAGCCTAAATGGCAGCTTAATAGTGTGGGATCAACGAATGAATACTGAACTATGGAGAAGTCATGAAAGGTAAAAATTAGTATACAGTAGTGGGTACCCGTGCCGTTTATGTGTATACATCTAGTACGTTCGTAACGTTTCCATTTTGACATCGTATTAAAAGTGTTGAATTTACCGTACCGTTGCTAATTACCGTTGCACGTTGCAAGTACGTTTTGTAGAAAAGTTTTAGGAAACGAACAAAGACTAGTCATCTCGAGTATCGTAGCTAGACTAGTTACTTAGCTATGCTATGGCTATGTCTAGCTGTAAGACTAGCTTTAGATCTACAACAAAGACATAAAATGCTCATGTGTCTGCAGTCTCTATATGAGTTCTATCTCTGTTCTACAAGGCTAGCTAGCTGAGCTGCATGGGTGTGGCCGAAGGAAAAATTTAACAACGGTTGATTAGAAAAAAAACGCAACGATACGTATAGCGTATCTTGAGCGTACTTTTAGCGTTTATTTTGCAACGTACCAGTGTACGATGGACGTACTACGTAAACAGAACGGGTACTTTATATTGGCTGCTACTGCGCCTTGAGGCATAGCCACACAATGGATACTGACTGTTTGTGTATGTATGTCGTCTGTCTGTCTATCTGTGTGTGTATTCCAGCTGTAACTGCTCAACGGTTGAAATGCGACAAAAACTAACAGCTTCTTATAATAATTATTATACCGTATAGCGGGAAATTTTCGTGGGGTAAAATATTCGTTATTTTCGTGGGCAGGCTGACCTCCACGAAATTTTAACGTAGGCGTGGCTTATCGGAACGTAGGAATGCCGTGCAGCCACGAGACTAAACGAAATTTTTACTCACGAAAACCACCGTTTCTCGAGTTGAACGAATTTTTACACCCACGAAACTTACCCGGTATACGTTAGGCACGTTCTCTTGGATTTTGATCGTGAATTTGCATGTTTAACATAATTATGGCTCCTCCTATAATGACTGTGTGGAATCCATTGTCAACAATCAACATTATAGACATTATAGGCCTATACCGTATAAACATTATACACGGTGGTTTCCAGAACAGTTGTCTGAGAGTAGCAGTAGTCACAAATCATGATCAGTTCATGGAATGTCCTTTTGAAGTAGCTAGCTGTCATGAGCTGTACTATTTCCCATGCATCACCTTTAATATTTCCTCTAAATATAGTGTAGGCATGTTAGCAGGAGCAGCACTGAAGAGAGTACCTTATAGCGGGTATATTTCAAAGGTATAAATGTTTGTGGTTTTCGCGGATTAAGCATGCACACCGCAAACATAATATCGCATGCATGCTGCAAAAAGGCTGCTATAATTATTCCATCAAATTCTTTTTCGCGAAAATTTATACCCTCGAAATAATTATATCGCTATACGGTAGTTCAATTTCAAATTTACTACACACGCAGCGTTGATTCTAACTGCTATTCCTGTGGGATACACCATAATTATTCAGAAGATGTGGTACAGCAAAATGTACCATATAGCGGGTAATTTTCGTGGGGCAAAATATTCGTGGTTTTCATGGTTTAACACTGGACCATGAATATTTTACCCATGAATGAAGCGACTTTACCTACCTTTACCTGCAATGCAAGCAGCAACCACAAAATTAAAAACTGGCTAAATATAGACCTTTACTCACAGCAAGGCAAGTTTAAAATGAACTGCATAATTATATTATACCGTATAGCGTGTAATTTTCGAGGGACAAAATATTCGTGGTTGAGCAATATTGAGACATTTCGTGGGTAATATTTTTGTGGTTGCTGCTTGCACTGCAGGTAAAGGTAGGCAAGGCCGCTTATTCGTGGGTAACCTCCAACCACGAAAACCACGAATATTTTACCCCACGAAAATTACACGCTATACGGTATATAATATAATTTATTATGCAGTTCATTTTAAACTTGCCTTGCTGTGAGTAAAGGTCTATATAGCTAGTATGAACAGACCACAATACATAGGTTTATTGCTCAGCATTTCACTCTGATAGCAATGATGGGTTATCCACACTGTGAGTCTTTTATCAGATAAGGCTAGAAGCCTTTTACTGTACGTAGCGTACACTAGAGTTGCCACTAGTTTACTTGTTCCATCCTTTCGAAACGTACTGAGCATAATTTTAACGCAAGCATTCGATACCAGGCCCATCTCCGAGAGGAAGTGGTTGAGGCTACCCTCCTTTCTGTGTGGAGTTTGTTGAGGACATCATCAAATAAAAGCCGACATCAGTAATAATGGCAATTTGATGTGGGTGGCTGAAGCAGTTTGCTGGCCTTATCATCATTATGTCTTGCTTTATTTTTGTTACAGGCATCCGGTATCTTTATGCAGTTTCAGTCGTGACACTCTTGTTGCATGCTTTGAACCTTCGGACAAATATCCCGTTGTTGATTCTGACAACCCATTCATTTACCATCGCCGACATAGAGGACTCGTTCGCTTGTATGACTTCTCTGTAGACACATCCAGGTATACTAACGCTATTCCTACTATATGTACTTCAGGATTTGATGAACCTAGTGCGTCTTTTTATAACATAGATTTGAAATATCCATATGACACTATCACAAATTAGACTTGTTTTTAAATCTGAATCATTACGCTCTGTATTTAAGGTTACGGTAAACAGTTGCTCATGAATGTTCATCTTATAATGATTTTTGTGAAACTATAAGTGCCTTGATAAAAGTTTGAAGCACACACATGATAAACATTATCAGTGTATTAATCTGTACGACAAGTATCAATCTTCATGCAAAACATCTTCAGTGAAAGCGTTACTAGAAACAACACAAACTAGTAGTCATTATTATACTTCCAAGTTTTTCGTTCCAGGCCGGGAAACTCATAAAACAAAATACGTAAAGGTGACAGAGCCAAAACTATTTCTTCGTGTGGCCCTGCATAATTTGCTACAGTAGACTGCACCTAAGCTATCTATTAAAATTGTCTATTTGGATGGATTCGCATTTCAAAGTTCTCTTTGCATGCTCATCAAAAATATTCGAGAGCAAAATAAGATTCGAGGTAGGGTAATTGTTTGCTCGCTACTCTGACCAAGCTGCACTGTTGTCTCAAGGGTGGGCGGATTAATTAGAATTTCCCATCTAGACAATGGTTAAGGCCTGGATTTTATTCATTACCTTAATGTTACTATTATAGACAGGTAGTAATTTTAGCAATTTCAGATTTTTCTCTGTTTTTAGGGCACTAATTTTGGCGGATTTGTAGCAAATTCATTACCACAATAACGAGTGTTGCAAGCGTGCGCTTGCTGATGCCTCTCGCCATGTTATGCTTTCGCTCAAGATATTAGTACTTTCTATGAATTTTTTAAAAGTTAGCTTATCTATATAAACTCACTGAGAAGAAAAGACTTATTTACATGCATTAATTGTTGTATTATGTGGCTTACCAGGACCTCAAGAAAGAAGAAAATTTATTCTTCTAAGATCTGTACTTCAGTGTATATACAGTAGACTCTCGTTAATCCGGTCACCCTTGGGACCATAGATACTATAAACTAGAGCACTAAAGTGCAAACCCTCGGCTGGTGACATGATTATAAAGAAACCAGAAGACTGATATAATGCAGTGCATATAGTGATGTTGTTATCATCATCATGCATGACTTGCACAGCAACTCAGGAGCAATAAAACTAGAGGCATGCTGAAACATTTAAGAACAGGTAGTAGTACTATAGATATATGCACTGTGGATTAGGATCACAGCAAAGAAGCCTGGAGTCTCAGAGCTCCAGGTCCTGCATGGATCCCAGTCAGCTAAAGCAAGCTTTCTACTTTAGTGACCCTGTTCCATTGTTTCTGGACCTGGTACAGGATCACTTCAGTTATAAGTAACGCATGTGCAAGTTCTGTTCAAGCTACACGCTTTTATTAGACAACGAAGCTTTAACACCGAAAGCTGCCACTATTAGAAGTACTGACTTGTTGTGTGGAGGCTACCCATGCTGTAAACGCAGTGCTAGAGCATCCAGGTAAGCAGACCCAGTCACAAGCTTCTTAGTTTTTCGTTTTTATTTGCTGTGGCATCCAGGTGAGTAGATTCACCTGTCACAAACAAACAAAACAAACAAACTAGAGCACTGAAGTGCAAACCCTCGGCTGGTGACATGATTATAAAGAAACCAAAAGAGTGATATAATGCAGTGCATGTAGTGATGTATGACTGAGCTGTCTAGCACAGCAACTCGGGAGCAATAAAACTAAACCAGACTGGAGGCATGAAACATTGAGAACAGAGTTTTAGTTGTACATGAGGTGAACTAGGTCCTAGTCTAGGATCACAGCAAAGAAGCCTGGAGTCTCAGAGAAGTACGACTCTTGGATAGAGTCGGATCCCAGAGTCAGCTAACAGACAACAAACAAGTCACAATTCTGGTTAGTGACCCTTTTCCACTGTTTTTGGTACTGGATCACTTCAGCTGTAAATACGGAGGTTGCCTCGAATAAAGGCCGCGTGTAGTTAGCTATAATTATAGCTAGCTGCGACCGTCACTTTTTGCTCGCTTTTATTCGACAACAAAGCTCTAACATCGAAATCTACCATTGTTAAAACTAATCACTTACTGTGTGAAGGCTATCCATGCTATAAACGCAGTGCTGTGGCAGCCAGGTGAGCAGACCCAGAAACTAGAGCACTAAAGTGCAAACCCTCGGCTGGTGACATGATAATAAAGAAACCAGAAGAGTGATAATGCAGTGCATGTAGCATGTATGACTAGCATGCGCTAGCACAGCAACTCAAGAGCAATAAAACTAAACTAACAACGTACATGCATGAGACATGCACTGGGATCACAGCATCCTTCCAGGCTGGAGTACGTATAGGATCCAGAGTCAGTCAACAACCAGTCACAATTCTACTTTCTTGACGGGATCACTTCAGCTGAAATTTTTTTTTTTTTTTTTTTTAAATTACAAAAACAATTGAGAGTAAAAGAGGTTAATTATACAAAAACAAGTGAAAGTAAAAAAGAGGTTAAAAAATAAGTTAGTGTTCTAGGTGTCCCTCCACAACTTGGACCTCGATTGGCTCAAGAAGTACATCCTTAGCTGGTCATGACCTGGCACCCCTAATTGCTGCCCTCATGATCAGTAGAGCGAAACTCAGCTGGCATCACTGAGCATCGACGAAAGTCTCTTGTAGAAAGCTCTTCCCATGCCTCCAGTAGATGAGAGGACTAGTGGTGTGAAAGTTGAGTGTTACATTATCAAGCCTTGACTACGTATTTTCAGCTGAAGTGATCCCGTACCTTGACTCAAGGCCACGTGGCAAGTTTAAGCTTCTTAGCTTTTGCTCGCTTTAACATCAAAATCTGCCACTATTTAAACCAAGATATTGTTGTGTGAAGACTGTAAATGCAGTGCTATGGCATCCAGGTGAGTAGAACAAACAAACAAACAGACGTGCAAACCCTCGGCTGGTGACATGATAATAAAGAAACCAGAAGAGTGATGATTGCATGTAGCATATATGACTAGCACAGGACTGGAGGCATGCTGAAACATTGAGTGGTACATGTCATGTACTGTGGACTGGGATCACAGCCTGGAGTCTTAGACTTAGAGAGGCTGCTGGAGTATATAGGATCCAGAGTCAGCCAACAACCAGTCACAATTTTAGCTTTCTACTATCAATTGTTCCAGGTACGGATCACTTCAGCTGCAACTACGTAATCAAGGCCACGTCGTGTAGCTAGCTAGTGCCAACATGCAAGTTCAAGCTTCTTAGCTTTTGCTCGACAAAGAATCAAAATCTGCCACTATTTAAACTAGAGCACTAAAGTGCAAACCCTCGGCTGGTGACATGATAATAAAGAAACCAGAAGAGTGATAATGCAGTGCATGTAGCATGTATGACCAGCATGCGCTAGCACAGCAACTCAAGAGCAATAAAACTAAACTAACAACGTACATGCATGAGACATGCACTATGGACTGGGATCACAGCAAAGAAGCCTGGAGTCTTAGACTAAGAGAAGTATGGCTCCTTCCAGGCTGGAGTACATATAGGATCCAGAGTCAGTCAACAACCAGTCACAATTCTACTTTCTTGACAATTGTTCCTGGTACAGGATCACTTCAGCTGAAAATACATAATCAAGCCTTGACTACGTATTTTCAGCTGAAGTGAGTACCTTGACTCAAGGCCACGTGGCAAGTTTAAGCTTCTTAGCTTTTGCTCGCTTTTACTCGACAAAGAAGCTTTAACATCAAAATCTGCCACTATTTAAACCAAGATATTGTTGTGTGAAGACTACCTATGCTGCAAACGCAGTGCTATGGCATCCAGGTGAGTAGATATACTCGTTACAAACAAACAAACAAACAAACTAGAGCACTAAAGTGCAAACCTTCGGCTGGTGACATGATTAAAAAGCAACCAGAAATATAATGCAGTGCATATAGTGAAGTGATGTTGTTATCATGTATGACTTGCACAGCAACTCAGGAGCAATAAAACTAAACTCAAAACTAAAGTAACAACGTGCACATGGACTGGGATCACAGCAAAGAAGCCTGGAGTCTTAGACTAAGAGAAGTATGGCTCCTTCCAGGCTGGAGTACGTATAGGATCCAGAGTCAGTCAACAACCTTAGTCACACAATTCTACTTTTTCTTGACCGTATTCAATTGTTCCTGGTACGGGATCACTTCAGCTGAAAATACATAATCAAGCCTTGACTAGATATTTTTAGCTGAAGTGATCCCGTACCTTGACTCAAGGCCACGTGGCAAGTTTAAGCTTCTTAGCTTTTGCTCGCTTTTACTCGACAAAGAAGCTTTAACATCAAAATCTGCCACTATTTAAACCAAGATATTGTTGTGTGAAGACTACCTATGCTGCAAACGCAGTGCTATGGCATCCAGGTGAGTAGATATACTCGTTACAAACAAACAAACAAACAGACAAACAGACAGACTACTATAACCCGTGGCCGCCCACGCGCCTCGGGTTAACAAAGATATTATTCTGGGAAGGCTATACATGATGTAAACAACGCTGTGGTACCCAGGTGAGTAGATATACCTGTGACAAACAAACATAACAAACAGACCAACGGATTACTATACCCGTGGCCGCCCACGCGCCTCGGGTAACAAACACCTCGGGTAACAAACAGACAAACAGACAACCCGTGGCCGCCCACGCGCCTCGGGTTAATTACAAACAGACAAACAGACAAACCAAACGACTACTATAACCCGTGGCCGCCCACGCGCCTGGTTAATTACATGGATATGAAACGACCGTAGTTTACGGTTACTCATTGCCACGCTGTCAATGAGTTAGACCTCGGGTAACAAACAGACAGACTACTATAACCCGTGGCCGCCCACGCGCCTCGGCTTAAAACCAAACGACTACTATACCCGTGGCCGCCCACGCGCACCTCGGGTAACAAACCAAACGACTACTATAACCCGTGGCTGCCCACGCGCCTCGGGTTAATTACATGGATATGAAACGACCGTACGCTGTCAATGAGTTAGACAGAGTTGAAAAAAGAGCTATAGCTGTATGAAAAGAGCTCAACTAAAAACACGACTGACTCTGCAACTAACTATCAGAAGTAAGTTTTGTCCGTGATTAGCTCGCTTAGTGCTTTTACAGCTGATTAATCAGGGTGTTTTACGTGTGTTTCAACCTTTGTGACTCGCTTATAAGAGGATTGCTGTGTTTGTTTTACATTAAGCAGTTAGCTAATATAAATTATATTGTTGTGCCTTCCATAATTATGGTTTGGTTTTGTATCTGCGGGTAACAAACCAAACGACTACTATAACCCGTGGCCGCCCACGCGCCTCGGGTTAATTACATGGATATGAAACGACCGTACGCTGTCAATGAGTTAGACAGAGTTGAAAAAAGAGCTATAGCTGTATGAAAAGAGCTCAACTAAAAACACGACTGACTCTGCAACTAACTATCAGAAGTAAGTTTTATCCGTGATTAGCTCGCTTAGTGCTTTTACAGCTGATTAATCAGGATGTTTTACGCTGTGTTTCAACCTTTGTGACTCGCTTATAAGAGGATTGCTGTGTTTGTTTTACATTAAGCAGTGGTGCTGTCAAGTAGGTCTCTTTGTGTCACTTAATTTATATGACCATCAACCGTTTTTATCAGGTAGTTCAAAGGCATCTTCATGCCTTGCAGAAGGTTTTAGTATTGCAGTTGTCTCATTGTGGCTAGATCTCAACAAAATCACTAGATGTTTTTCACCTTCAATGAATGTTTGTGGTTGATTTATAATTATTATGAACTGAAGTAGCTAAAGATTATTCTTTCGTAATGTTACAATGTCATGCTGTTGACTTCGTTTATTTTTCTTTTACAGCCAGACTCTCGCCTCACAAGAAAAAAGAAGGAAAACCATTCATGAAGGAATTGACCGGCAAAAGAACGACATGAGAAAGTGATGTCCACTGTCCATGTCGTCAACAATTACGACAGCCAAGCATACTCGTCATTCATTCATGTATAATAATTGTAGTAGAATCTACTGATATTAAATTCTGAGATCTATATACATATGACTCAAGGCTATCTTCCTCCATCATCATTATTCTCATTCATAAATTCGTCAAAACTCTCTCAAATAACGCTCTCAGTGCTGGAACAACTAGTGACTCTCTTTGAGTAGCCATTTTTATTTGGAATAATCGTATACTATACTGTAAACTTCCGCTACATCCGATGCAATGAGTGCGACAGCCAAAACACCGGAAACTACCGTCGTTTCATATCCATGTAATTTATAGTATCTATGCTTGGGACCATGCAGCTTGGCCAGAATAGCAAGGTGGCTGCAGCTCAGAAAATAGCCGCGGCTCGAATCTAATGATTAAGTGTAATCCAATTTTTTTTGATAATATCCGGCCGTAATATACGTACATTGAAAACCTTGTTTGGGACAGCCAGCACTGGCCGGTTAACGGTTTTGTGCAGTATAGCTAGCCAAGCCAAATGGCCGGTATATCGAGGTGGCCGTACTTCAGAGAGCCGGAATAGCGAGAGTCTACTGTAACATCTATCATAGCTGAGAAGAAAAGACTTGTGTACATGCATATTGATCTATAATATTATTGTTATAAATTATGGTAGTGCTACCAGTCCCTCAAGAAAAAGATGATTCTGCCAGGAGGATCTGGAGGAAAACTAACTATGAAACTGCTGCCAGTAGAGACATTCATCCTACTAGTGCCTACCTCAAGAATCAAGAAGAAATATCAGAGGTACAGCAAGCCATTTTTAGTGAATAGCGGTTCCGCCTAGAAAACCACGCTAGGGACTTGATTTTTACCAGAGGAGCCGCGTGTCATCCGCATGTCCACACATTCCTTAGGCGTGTGTCTTTAACACACACTTTGACCTAAGGAATGTGTGTGTTAAAGAACATGCGGATGACACGCGAATGTCGTACCTCCTCCGGTGGCCCAGAGAGTTCACAACAGTATGATTGACCTTCGCTAGTAGACAGTACGATTGACCTTCGCTAGTAGAGAGTTGACCATCGCTAGTATAGTAGGGAGCCCTAGTGAAAATTCCTGGCAATAGTTGCATTATCTTACAAGGTATTTCAAATTGTTCAGAGGTTTATCATGACAAGATTTTGTGTTGCAAAATCTTGTACAACCATTCATATGATTTAGCAAGACAATGCATGTGAACCCTTTGTTGCAAAATCTTGTACAACCATTCATATGATTTAGCAAGACAATGCATGTGAACCCTTCACATTATTCGTAGTGCATAATCTTGTACAACCAGTACAAGACAATGCATTTATATAGGTGTGTATGGCCACGCCTAAATCAAATGAAAGAGAATTGAGAGTGATGATTGTGTTCTATGGCACATAGTAGTTTATTCTATAGTCTAGTCTTTGACCTCGTCCTGGACGCGATCGGTCCATCATCATCATCTACATGATCAATTTCTACAGTATTATTCATGTATACATTAAAATGTTATGTTTACCTGCTGAAATTGGACGGGGCGCCGGAGTTTCAGGAATTTGGGTGACACCATTTTCCACTATAAGGATATTGGATATTATAACTATACAAATAATTTGTAGGTTGCTACAGACTTACTTTGAATTTGTCGATTCCTTGGCATGTTGATGTATGCCTGCTCCATCATGCGCACCGCAACTTTAGCATATCTCACTACTGCGGGATATGTTGTGATGACATAGGGGTCTGCCATGCTTACTGATGATGAGTGCACTTTGACCAGATGCTCAATTAAGGCTTTACTTATTAAAAAGGTGTACAATTACCCACAACAATTAATTACCCTCTGACTGAATCATGTCAATAACAAATTAAATTAATGGTATTCATAATTGTTTGGTATTTTGACAATAAAAGGTGTGGCAGGTGCTTACAAAAATACATTTAGACCGGAGTGCTTTCAACTGAACTGCTCTAGCAGGTAGTTCCTTTTCAACTTTAACAATAAATGTAGGTCAACTGACTGATGCATTTCTAAACTTGGTCTGCCTGCCTCCAACAGTAGCGAGCCGGACCTGCTTGAGAATAACAATTGGTACATTATCCACAAGGCAAATCGATCCGTACTGCTCCTCTCCTTCAGCACAGAATGTGCACATTGTACTGTCCTGTTTAGTTTTGTGCTGACCATACTCAGCTGAATAAAATAAGGTTTTGTTGTGGTAAACTCGCTTGAATGATGATATAAGCTGCAGATTCGGCTGTTATAGATATAATGGCACTTCTAAATTCGAGGGAGAGAGTTGTTAGGTTGATTGGTCCAACAACAACATATGTAGAGGGCAGTATTTGCTTTCCTATATTGTCATCAATGGAGTGTTCAGTTTCGGTTGATAACAGCTTAGAATGTAGCGAGCCTTCAAGTTCAGTGAGAATACTAGTTGGTCTGCCAATCTGTACGTACCATGTAAATATCTCATTAAATGACTTTCAAATCCAAATGCTGAAAATGCCCAGAGAGATCCTCACTTGCTGACAGAGATGTATCAGTAAATGAGTGTTCAGTACACAGTTTCTTTCACCATACAGTTCCGGAACAGGATGTGTAAAGCAGTAACAAGGAGGGCATAGTGGTGCAAGTAGAGAGGAGGGAGATGTGGTACAAGTAACAATTTCGATACTCACTAGCTTTCCAGTGACTCCGGTGTTTTTGTATGCTTCGTGGAGCTCTGGTGAAGTCATGAGGGGGTCTTTGTTTGATTAATGAAGAGTCTATGATATTTAAATGACGGCCTAAATAGAAAGGAGTTCCATGGTTTGAAGAGTTGGTCCACAAATTTAGTAGTCGCTTCACAACACCTTCCAAAACGCAGTGCATATAATCAATAGGAGCACCAAGAGGCAAATCCACAATTTTTGAAAGCGTACTCGTGCTACACAAGGGAGGTAAAAAGTTACTCATAGCTGCACATATAAAAAAACCTTTGGTCACTTACGTCAAGATAGTTCGTTTCATTGCACTTTCTACGTGTTTGAATCATTTTGTATTGTCTTTTTCCTCTGAGGGATCGCACTCCCAGCGGTGTAAGTTCATCCTGAATATCAAACCCACGATCGGGTCCCCTGGTTCAAGTAAATCTATAAGTCCACTTAGTTCTTTATCCGAAATAGAACCAGGAAACAGCTTAGACACAAACGTATCAATACCTTGTATGTGTTGTGATTCTTGTACGGTTCAGTGGCATCAATGATAACTCGAGTGCTTGGATACAATGGATACAATTGTTTGAAAGAACTGACATTGGCAAATATTTCAGTTTATAGTAAAGAAAATTGATACTGTCGGTGTGGAATTTGTAGGCTATAGATCTTTCTCAAATAGCCCTAGCTGCAGTACAATAAAAAATTCTTCAAAGGGCTGTAATAGTCGGGTTCTGCCACAACCAAATTTTTAACACGATTTGCTACCCCAATAGGTAAGCTTGTTAACTGATGGCCCAATAGAAAATCTTCAGAGTTGAATAGTCAGAAAAACCAGTATACTGCTGTCTGAAATGCTTTCCGCTTCTTTAAGGTAAAAAACTCTAATCTCCAATGCTGTCACCATCAACATCTGTTTGCGTAGATGAGCAACACTCAGTGGCTACAGCAATATCATGATCATCACTTGTAGTTACAAGAATCTTTCTTTGTGTAGTTATACTTGGCAAGTTCATCATGGGATATTCATCTGATCTTAGACATGTATAAGATATTTGCTTATGTTCATCATTCATTAATGCAAAGTTGTAGGACCTGAAAGCAACAGTAGTAAAGCAGCAATTACCATCTCCAGGAATCAAATGCCTCTGCATATTACATGCAGTCAGTATGTTTGTGAGACGCTCATGATGTTCTCGTGCTTCACTTTTCGAGGATGATCTTGAGCAATGCATATAAAGACTGGGTACATACATCATGAATGGAATCATTTGATAGGAAAACAGTGGGGATTGTCCAACAAGTTTCGTAGTCTGATCAACTAATTGTTGTAGTGGACAGTGCTTTCCTTATAGCTTTATCCCTGTCTTCATCACTAATTTCATATGTGTTGTCTGTCATGTTAGTGCCAGTTATATCAGTTATTCCAAAAGATGTTGTGGAGCCGGTAGAACGTGTATGTCGAGTGGAATTATATTTTGGGTTTACCTTTTTGGCATTGTGTGTGCGCGTATGCCAGTGGAATTCCCATTCTCCCCGCATGACCAAAATGTGGGTTTAGATGTCGGTGCAGTGCTTCGTTGTGACTCGTTCCATCTGATGGTTCGATATCTGATAGTTTTCTGTCAATATTTCGTTACCATTACTTTCAGCATCCTTCCACTTAGCCACAAAGCTTTCCACAAAGCTTTCCATGTTTGCCATTAAATGTTGTGATTGTGGGGTATTTAATGTTCTTTTGTACCCAATATCCACAGGATATCTAAAAACCATCCTCAAATCCGTAATACAAGCATGAAAGAACGTGTTTCTTTGAAATAGCACGAGTTATTCTTTGTACAGCATGGAACACGTCAAGCTTAACTCCACTGCCAAACACAGATACTAATTTATTTCTCACTTGGCAACAATTGTCAACAAAAATAGTTAGTTCCTCTTTGGTGGTGTCATTGATTCAACCTCGTCAATGGATGTAGATTTAGTGAGTTGCCAACTCACTACCTCTCCATTTTCATTTAAGGCAGCTGGAGTATTGTGTTACCATCATGACGTAGATAGCCTATGTTTGAAGCAACCTTGAATGTGTGATCCATCCGCAAACACTTGCAAGGGACACTGAACAGGATTTAAACTTCTTCAAGTGCAATGAGAGTCGAGGAGATGGTGAGCACAGCAGGAAAAAAGTTGTGTGCAAAGTAATCCCTAACGGGGTGCAGCATTAAACAGAGGGGATCTGTGCTCAATGGCAATGAAATGCAGCATTCCTGCACTTCGTTCGCCACTCCCGGACCTGAATGTATGTGGCCAATCCACACCATTTCGTTTAGATCACAAGGGAGCTGTTCTCCTGACGATGACAGGAAAACATCACGAGAGAAAACATCACGAGAGAAAACCCATATTCCGTTCTCCTGTTTACCCATCTTGCTCACAGCACGTTGTTTTTTGATTGCTGGGGCAGCTCGCTTCTTATAATATAATCTCCAAGCTCCTTGTCAGTAAAGCTGCATTGGAGACTTGTAAGATGAGTTGAGACACTTCATAAAATCCCCTTTCTTGTTTGTGCTCTCTGCTGTCAAAAAGCATTTCCTGTGTGAAAAAGAGCAATGTTCATAACAAGTGGTGGCTATCAATCCCTCAAAACCATAGCCACAACCCACTATTGCTTGCCCAATTATGCTCACAATTTTAGTCCAGTCTCCAAGTCCTACCCAGGTGTACGTCTTTAATTATTACTCATTAGTCTCAATAAAAATCATCAACCAGAATTATATACTGCAACATCACAGCCCTTCTACATAATCTTCTAAGGAACTATATTGGTGAAAGAAATCTTAGAAAAGAGGAGTTAACTGAGGTACTACTATCATACGTATAATTATACACAGTATTAGCATTACTCATGCTATTGAGGCTATGGCATGCTTCTTAAAATTATACTTTCTACCAAAATACAGTGATGGAGGCCCAGGGTGGGGCTCACATGAACAAAGAGAGGTCAATAGTGAGGCTAAATGCTAGAGTCCAAAAGTACAACTTGACAGCAGAAAAGTATGGTTTAAACTGTAGTAAATAATACATAATAAGGTTTAATTAACATGCACCAACAAGCATAATTAGCCATCTACCATATAGCAACAAAGAAGATGTGACAATTTTTGTAGGAGATCGAGGCAGAGGAAATCTATAATGCAGTTGTACCCACTTAGTGTCAGATCCATTCGAAGGGGAGAGCGTTATGAGGTAGCCTGAACTAGAGGGTACATCGCATATGACTTCAGCCTCAAGCTGAAACTGAAAGTCAGAGCATGGAACGTAGATGCCTTTCTTTACAACCCCAAAAGTGTTTTCTTCAGTGTCATCGTAAAACCCTGCAATATTATAGACCAAAATAATGTGTATAAAGTACAACTTGACATAATTATATGATATGGTCTAAATAATAAACATCATGCATGTCACCTTTTTTAGGTAGAGAATTGGAGGAATTGGAGGCTTCAAGTTGAAAGTAAATCAACAGTAGGTCTTGAGCTTACAGACTCTATAGGAGTAGATGGGAAAGCAAATTCATCATCACTGCCATCGACATCCAACAATAGTGCATCCATGCCTAGAGCTAGCTATAAAGCTGAGACTTGCTGCATGAAGATGAGCAGAGTGTGGTTAATCTAGTCCCACCACAGAACAACCCCCTGCATGGTACAATAAAATCACTATCTAGTTGACCTCTGCATGCCACCATGATGCAGTCCAGCAAGATGAAAATTCTTTCTTTCTACATACTGCTAACCCAACTCCTGTCACTCAATTAGTATCCCTCAGGACAATTATTCTCAAGGAATTGCTAACACAGTGAGTATCTTATGTAAATTATTATGTGCATTCAATGCATGTGCACAATGGGGAATTTACATCTTTTATATACCGCTTTCAGGGTGCAACACAACTCGCAATCACCAATGGTGATGATACTGCAACCGAACAATTTTCAATATCTCCTTTCACAAAATGTCCCTTCTGACTGGAACCCTCTAGCACAATTTCCATTATTAAGATCGTCCATTAAGATCGTCCATTATTAAGATCGTCCATTGAACGATGCCCTCGAGATAGTTGTAACGGTCTTATTGACTTTCATCTGTGGACTGATGGAGAGAGACAAGGCATGCTACCCCGGTCAATTCACGACACACATGAAATGATTCTGTTAATTGCAGCAGTCTATAAATGCAACTGTGATCACATAGTATATTCAACTGACCCCATACTTATGCAAACAATTAGCAGAGATGAAATTCCTTTTGTTCTGCTTCATCGTACCGGATTCACGAAAACAAAATGTAGGTTTGTCAATGGAATCCATAGCAAGACAAATTGAGAACGTAAGACACCATCATGTTTCGGATGTTATCCAACAACTGCTAACTGCTTACAACACTGTCAATAAGGAACACCAAGCAGATTCAGATTTTGTAGAGACTATTGTGACATCAAAATCTGTTCAGCTTATTTGTCACCCAATCCCAAGCAATGACATTATTACCAAATGCTTCTTGATTACATTTGAAGAGAATGAATCATTTTATAATTCTGATGCTGTAGTAAAGCCACAATAGCTTAGTCATCCGCCACTGCAATGCATGTTTTTTACATATACCAATTTTATGTGCCACAAACTATACAGCAACTAACTCTAGCGGAATGTGGCCACCTGCATGCGTCATGTGATTTTTAACCCAATGAAATGCCTCTGTGGAGATACAGCGAGATTCTACATCTATAATTATAATTATTATACTCCTTTTTTTATACTCCTTTTTTAAATCTCCGAAATTGATATTACAAGAGTTCCCCTCCTTCCCTCCCTTCGACAAAAGGTCTGGCTAGATACAAATGTATATCAATAATTATGTAGTCATAATTATATGTACCGGTCGCTGGTGAGCTTGAAGCTGTGAGCTGGTACTGTCTGAGGCACTGGCTTGCTATTGGAAATGCATTTGAGAGGGCATTTACTTGCATTCACTGTTAGGTTTTGAGTAGAAGTAGTTGGTGTTTGGGCAATCCTTTATAAGCTCAGTTGAGACTTAACTTACACTAGCCATGTGAGTTGCATGGATTTATTTGGATTTATAAAAGATATATAAATCTGGGTGTGGATATAAATATAATTTAGATTTATTAAACAGATGTGGGTGGATTTATAAATCCACACATAGTTTTTAATTTTCTTCTTGACACGTGACATCACGTGACATCAATTGCAATGAATAACTCAATGAATAACTAATAATGATTATGAATTTCGTACATTAAATGCAGGTAATGAATAAAATTAATGTTATCAGTGCCTCAATTAAAAAACAAAATACAGAATAAATATACGCGTGCCCTTAAGGTCTTTGTCACTGTACATGTCATGTCATTCTATATTAATTATTACATGTATTTACTCCACTTGGGCTGAAAAGAACTTTGACAAATCATTTAAATCGTAGCAAGTTGACAATGCCTCTACCATACGCAGTGGCACTACAAATCACACAACTTCCTTTGAGCTATGCTTTGAGCAACATACATCTCTAGCTCTATCATCTCTCTAGCTCCATGTGGTCATAGTGTTCATGAAGCTCAAGTACGTAATATTACCGCGCATGCGCAAACAATTCACTGAAACAATTCACTGACAACCTACCTGAAAATCCCTGTAACCTCGATTCCAGGCGGATTAAAATAGGGGTGATAGTGCGCATGCGCTTAAAATTCTGGAGAATAAACTAAGGCATGCGCACTATCACTATGCAGACCGTATTTTAGTCGGCCTGGAATCGAATCGAGGCGTGTCATTATTCAATGCGCATGTGTGGCACAAGAGGCCTATTTTCGAGGTAGTTAGTTTGTGGCTTGTATAAAAGGAAAATAATGTTCTCATCTAGGCACTTGTTGTCTATCGGTTGTTTTTTCAAGAACTAAGTTCGTAATTTCGAAGAAGGTGTCCTGTGTTGCAGAGTACAGTTTTGATTTGCCTGTGCGCTGAAGAAGGTGTGTCCTGTGTTGCAGTTTTGATTTGTTTGTGCGCTGAAGAAGGTGTCCTGTGTTGCAGAGTGCAGTTTTGATTTGTCTGTGCGCTGAAGGTGTCCTGTGTTGCAGTTTTGATTTGTTTGTGCGCTGAAGAAGGTGTCCTGTGTTGCAGAGTGCAGTTTTGATTTGTCTGTGCGCTGAAGAAGGTGTCCTGTGTTGCAGTTTTGATTTGTTTGTGCGCTGAAGAAGGAGTACAGTTTGTGCGCTGAAGAAGGTGTCCTGTGTTGCAGTTTTGATTTGTTTGTGCGCTGAAGAATGTGTCCTGTGTTGCAGAGTGCAGTTTTGATTTGTCTGTGCGCTGAAGAAGGTGTCCGTGTTGCAGAGTTTTTGTGTGGAGTTTGTGCTGAGTATTTCGTTTGGTACGCTCGGTGTGCAGTTTTTGCAATGGCTAACTCAAGGAAGAGGCCACGTGAAGTGGAAAATTTTGACGAAATAGAGGAGCCATTGAGCAGTGCAACGTGTTGCAACAAGTTTATCGCCTGTAAAAAAAGGCAGAAAAAGCCTTTTTTTCGATGGGAACTTGAGTGATGGAAAAAGCTCCATGCGTATTGTGAAAAACAACACAAAGAAATCCAGAAGTTTAAGGAGAAAAAACAAACTATTGAACTCAGAGATGTAGAAATACAGAGATGTAGAAATAAAGAGTGCCCGTCGAGGGAATGAGATGGAGGTTGAGATGGAGGTTTTAATAAAGTCCAAGTCAAAGATATGTTGTTCTGGTAAGCAAATTGATGTAATGACTTAGCTACTGAGGTTACTTTAAAGGAGCTTGAAATAAAATGCTTATTTGTAAAAGTAATTGATGTGGGAAATAAAGAAACTGTACCAAATGGTGGTGTAAAACAATAGCAGTGGTATCGGAAGAATTCCTCTTGGCTATACTAATGGATGAGACTGGACAGTTTAAGGTAAGGGTTTAACCGTGTTTAGTTTCTTTAATATTGTCCTATACTTACAGGACTGGAGTATGACCTGCTCGTTCGAGCGTTGCTGGGTAGCTCAGAGGCATCAAGAGAATCTACGTTTTCTCAAGCAAAGTTTAACTGAGTTACGAGTTGGGGCCTAGAATCAGAGAAGTCCAGCAGCCTGCTAAATCGTTGAAACGTAATTTGAAGACATTCAATCATCTTGAAGTTGCCCTGGGTCACTGTAATCATGCTGCAGCACAACTGGCAACTCCCCAGGCCCTTGTGAAGCAGCTCCCTCTATGTGCATATTTTGTGTGTACTCACTCTGTGCATTTTCTAATTCGATTATTGATTTATTAAAATACAATAAAAATTTGACGCATGCGCAGACAACTAGTACCAGGCCTAGTTGTTCGCCTAACCGTTATAAAAGCGTCGAGGCTAGAGGTGGACCAAGCTCATCACAGCTTCCATAGTTCTTATTATATCGTTGCTAAACTCTTCAGAATTAATGCACACTACGAACACAATAATTATAAGTATCATATGATCTAGCTAGCTAATAATTGTTACTATAACGGCTATCCGTCCCTTCCCGTTTCACACACATCTAGATTGGACGGTTCATACCAACGGAAACCGTTAGATTGGCGTGGGTGAAACGGTGTTACTCACGGGTGCCGTCCTATCAGACACACCCCGTTATCTTCATTTTCAACGGAAACTCAGATTGTCCATGTAACAGGCCAAGTTTTCCTGTGGTGACTGGCCAAAGCAGGATGAGCCCTGTGCTCAAGGGAAGCTACACAAATGGTGCAAAGCAAGCTGAAAAACCACTTGATTTAGTACACAGCGAAACACCAAGTCCCTTGGATATCTTTTGACCTTTATGACGTTATTTTAAGACGAGGTTTTCAAGTATTTTGTTTATGGAAAACAATGGTGGAGAAAGGCACTGGTCACAAACTCAAAGGTGGAGAGTACACCTCTAACCAATTTCAAGAATACCTGCAATCCGAAGGTATAAAGCATGAACGAACAATTCCGAAAACCCCGGCAACAAAACGGTGTTACCGAACGCTTAAACCGAACACTTATGTTAGCCACGACGACAACAGCAGCCAATCTCAGCCCGCAGTGAAACCAAATGTCAGTCACCTCAGAACATTTGGATGTGTTGTCTACGCACATGTGCCTAAAGACGAGCGGTGTATTTTGATAGGATACGGAACGAATGTCAAAGGATACAGATTGTATGACCCAGTGAGTGGGAAGATGCAATATAGTCGTGACTGTAAATTCATCACATTGCACCTTGAATCACATGGCCTCCTGCGATCTGCCAGCCTCCCGCTTGTGCTAACCCTTTCCAAAAACAAGAGGCACTGACGTACAGAATCAACTGAAGTGCCACTGGATCTGACGCATACTGAGTACCGTCGCATTGATTATCCATGACCTGTAGTGGAAAAGTGTTTATAGGTTCTACACCTAAATAATATGCACAATACCTGTTCACTGTTCATACACAGTAGAGCTGTTGAGGAGGCTTTGTAATGTTTCTAGCAAAGGAATGTACATCACCTCTTCTTTTTTGACTACTACTTTCCTTTTACGGCCAGAAAGTCGTAGCCTGCGTGACTGCCTTAGAACAATGCGCCTTAGAACAATGCGACGCCTTAGAACAATGCGATTTGGCTCCTGTAAGGAATGATAACACAACAACCAAAAAATAAGTTGGTGCTGGTGAAGTACATTCTTCTGAAAAATATACATGTGAAAAGTGCAGCAAACTTGCATACAACTTACGATGAAGTTAAAGTGCTTGCGGCAGTATTGCTGAACACCTTCAAATGGTTAGGTGACTGATCCACTGAATACATCCTCTAGTCCGGATAGCAAATCTGGCCATTTCTATGCAGCAATGCTCGTGTTTCAGAAGCCAAGGTCTGCGTTACAAACTTAACTAGGTATTGCTGAACACCTTCAAATGGTTAGGTGACTGATCCACTGAATACATCCTCTAGTCCGGATAGCAAATCTGGCCATTTCTATGCAGCAATGCTCGTGTTTCAGAAGCCAAGGTCTGCGTTACAAACTTAACTAGGTCCCCCGTATCTTCAATTATTCCTTGCATAGCACTTCTAGTGAGCTTGGAGTGAGCACTGCATGGTAAATCCAGGATCAGAGGAATGTACTAGTCTGATATGAGACAGCAAAAGTTGTTCTGAGGGAGCTGAGTAGCCATCAGGACAATAATTAATTAATAAATTAATGTTGTTCAAGCCGCGCCTTGTCAGGATTGGGCTCTGCCCAACTAAGCCTAGTTAAATCTAATTATAATCAATTTTGCCACGTGGAATCTTGAGAAAGATGGCAGGACAAGGCTTTCAATCAACCACGTGTGCACGTAGTATTAGAAAAGATACAGGAACACAAGGTTGATGGAGAAGTTTCTACAGCTGGCAGCACTAGTGATGACTGTTTGAGGGAAATAGCTAGGTGATCGTTTAAGAGACATTCTGGTTAATGTAAGTGTGTCTGTTTTATTTAGTGTGACTAGCAAATTATCAGGATCTAGGCTTTCCAACTGTTTCTACTTCAAAAAGGAAAGAGACCCCGCTATCCCCGCTATCCATTTCAAGTGATAGTGATTTGGAAGAGTAGTAAGCTTAATTCTTTAATAGTAGCTAAGCTTTAATAGTAGCTAAGCTGCCTTATACAATGTCATGTAGTGATACTGTTGATACTGAGTCAACCTCTCTGCTGTCCAGTGAATTGTATGTTCCTACATGTTGACCTATTTAAGTGATGATGATGTCAGTGACATGAGTGTGAATGATGCAGTAGACAGCCAAGTCATTGTCAAGTACGTGTTTTGTTTGTGAACTTATTGATTATCATTACTCATTAGGAAGGAGAATAGTGTATCAGGGTTCCTCGCTCTCCAGTTTGGCCACTGAAGAACCTGAAAAGGACTGGGCTCAGAAATTAGTTATACCAGTGAAATGATAAGCTGGCCAAGGGTATCCTGACAAAGAAGGAACGTGTGGAAATATGTAACTCACTGTCAACATTAGTGCTGGTATACACTTCCCGTCCTACTCCTTCTGACCTCAGCCGAAGGCTTGTGGAAAAGCATAAGAACCTAAAGATGCAGTTGATAATGGTTATGTAAGTGGACATTCATAAACACTTCATATTTTCCCAGGGTTGATGGAGACGTCGTTTGCGTACCAAATTCAAGAATTTGCGTCGACCAGATCGAGCCGATAAAGCTGGCATAGTTGAAGGTCGCTATTATCAATCCCCATTCAATGTCAACCAAAGACGAGTACGACCGACATGTGCAGTTCCTCAGAAGTCGTACAAATGGACTGTTGTCAGCATGCTGTCTCTGATGGAGCAAACTGCCCACTTGCGCAGAGAATGGGTACGTCCATCAATCAAGCAGAAATTTCCTGATCCAAGAATAGTGAGGTTTTATGTTTTTGCTCACTTATTTATCTATATTACACAGATGCTGGCTGAGTTTTGTTTAATTACGGGAGCTACTCAAACTCACTTCGAGCAGAAGTGGCAGGAGTATGAGACGCTGCTGTTTAAGTTTTGTCGTCATGATGATAAGAGGGCATTAAAAAAGTTATTGTCGGACGTAAGTTGATGATGTTATATTTCTGTATTTCAACCACAGATCGATGTACCTCATGCTCTGCAACTTAGCCTTGCAAATCGTGGGAAACAACAATCAGTGTTAACACTTTTTGAGGTGGGTATAATAATATGCCCTTGTACATGTACAATGTGAGCGATCCTCTTTTCAATCTGTACTAGTCATTTTCATATATAGGGAGAAGCAATCGATGTGGACTTGTCAATTAAATCACTACAAGTTAAGGCCCCCTACGTGGTGGGATTTGGGAAAACTGTTGACTGCCCAACCGACATGCAGGTTGTGGTTGAGGACAATGTGTTTTTGCTCTTCACTTTACATTGCTGTGTATTATGTGTGTAATATATCTTTCCCTGCATTTCGTAATGTTTTGTTATTTTTAGAAAAGTTTGTGTATAATTTAAAACAGTCTGTGTCAAAGTTACCTTTGTCAATCCTCACCCTTCACCATAATTTACAAGCTGTTACTTAGTTTATCTTTGAATTTGTGCAATTTATGCTTGCAATTGCGAAGGTGTATGAGATTCTGGAAAATATCATAAGGGAGCACATGAGTCCCAAAATTAATATTAGTGCTATTGACACTGTATATAGAAGTGCTCTGATGACACCCTATATGGGCTCTGATGACACCTTCGTTTGACACCTTTAAAAGGGTGCCCAGAGGGCACAATTCATTGACACCAAAAATTGGTGTCCTCCTGACACCCCAGTGTATAGCTAGCTAGATGCCCCAGGTTTTAAATTTGGGCAACAATTTGAATTCAAACAGTTTGGACAACAAGCGACAAAGGTGGTGGAGTACAAAATTTGACATCTGTCTGTTACCAACCAACTTAACTGTCCCCTACAGCACACTCATTGTTGTCGGTCCCCATTGCTCTGAATATGGAGATGATGTTCAGTCATCGTCGTCGGTTGAAACCTGTGTTTATACAAAATTTGACATCTGTCTGTACTTAACTGTCCCCTACAGCACACTCATTGTTGTAGGTCCACAACACTGAATATGGAGATGATGTTCAGTCATCGTCGTCGGTTGAAACCTGTGACCCCCACAGCACACTTGTCAATCCCTGTTTCCACTGAATATGGAGATGATGTTCAGTCATCGTCGTCGTGTGAGTTTAGGGTTTATTGACATCGCTCAGAACACTGAAGATGTTCGTCTGGACGTACTATATATATATACATTTCTTTTTAGTATTTATTGAAGTTTCATCAAGCAGTAAAATAATATGTGTGTATAATAATAATAATATCAGGAGCCCATAAAGAGAAGGAGCGGCTAACTACGGGGATCACATCTCGTGACCGCATTTCCATATATGCAGGGTCCACTAAGTGGTACACGTGTTATACGCAATGCAGGGATGCGGTTTGCAAGCAGTCGCTTCCATATGTGGTTTCACCGAGATGTGATCCCCGAGTGTACGTTGAAGTTAGCCGCTCCTTCTCTTTATGGGCTCTTGATAAGTGCTGACATTGCAATTGCAATTAGTTTCCTGGGCTATCAAATGTGAATGATCACTTCTTCAGTTGCAACTGCATTCTGTACTGCCCATGTGCTTGATCTATTTATGCAAGACTGCATGCAGTTTTAGCTATGGAATGATGCACAAGTGATTGTTAGCAAGCGCTCAGGAGAGGAGTACAGCCACAGAAAACAAGGAAAACAAGCAGTTATGAGAGTAAATTCAACCTTCAGTGAACAAAACAAGAGGGTTGCAGAAAAATCATTCTTTCATTCTTACTGGTTGGCTCAATAGCTACACTTCAATCCATCAAGCACATGGCAGTACAGAATGCAGTTGCAACTAAAATGATCATTTTCATGCACAGTTGATGGCGTGACATCAGCGCTTCCGTCCCCCAGACTGCTGGAAAAACTAATTAACTCTAATTAAATTTTAATTCCTTCTACCGTTGTGTGGAAAGGACTATTAGGACTATTAAGTCTTGAACCGATCCATAGAAAAAAAATTCCTAGTCTGGATGAGAACCTGTCAACTGTATGTGCAGACTACTTCCATTACCAAGGCTGCAATTACATTGCAATTATCGATCGATACGGAAAGGGGAGCTCATACCGTTTCTTCTGACCAGACAGTCCACCAAGCTACCTACACAGCTAGGCCTCCCGCCACAAAGCAGGCGGTTTCTTCACTCTCGTGGATCGTCTTAAAGGAGCGGGGAGTGGAATGGGGCTAAGTGGTGGAGGGCTGCGGGTGGTTCGCCGGTATGTGGCACGGTCCTCTGCTGTCCCAGGCGGAGTCTCGTCTGATGAGGGTTGAGTGGGTGATGTAAGGATGGAGCGTTGAATTGCTGGCTAATGATTATTTTCCGCACGAACTTGGTATGACGAACTTGGTATGACAATGCCAGTACGATCCCATTTGGTTGGATGGTGCTGACGGTCGGGTGTCAGGGGCTCGCAGGGCCAGATTGCCAGATTGAGATATAGCCCCTGGTTAGAGGAGATAGAGAACATTGACTTTATGTATTTATCGAGTCGTTCCTTATAAATCATAGGAGATGTGGTTTGGGCTCTCCATTGTAGCTGAGATCTTACTAAGGAAAGAAAGATCTTTAGCTGATTAGAGTTGTAGTGAGCCTCCCATTTCAGACCAAAAGTACAAGATCTTTGTACAGGGTTTTGCAGAATCCTTGCAACAGGGCTAAACAGACACAGCAATGGCTTCCATATATGGAAGTCACTGCTGACTTGGTACATATGCAATGCACAATAATTATTTGAATTGCAACAGGGCTAAACAGACACAGCAATGACTTCCATATATGGAAGTCACTGCTGACTTGTAGTACATGTGCATGCACATATAATTATTAACCCGAGGCGCGTGGGCGGCCACGGGTTATAGTAGTCGTTTGGTTTGTTTGTTTGTTTGTGACAGGTGAATCTACTCACCTGGATGCCACAGCACTGCGTTTACAGCATGGATAGCCTTCATACAACAAGTTATTAATTTTAATAGTGGCAGAATTTCATGTTAAACCTTCGTTGTCAAATAAAAACGAGCAAAAGCTAAGAAGCTTGTGACTGGGTCTGCTTACCTGGATGCTCTAGCACTGCGTTTACAGCATGGGTAGCCTCCACACAACAAGTCAGTACTTCTAATAGTGGCAGCTTTCGGTGTTAAAGCTTCGTTGTCTAATAAAAGCGAGCAAATGTAGCTTGAACAGAACTTGCACATGCGTTACTTATAACTGAAGTGATCCTGTACCCGGTCCAGAAACAATGGAACAGGGTCACTAAAGTAGAAAGCTGTATATACCAGGAAGAATGGAACAGGGTCACCAAAGTAGAAAGCTTGCTTTAGCTGACTGGGATCCATGCAGGACCTGGAGCCATACTTCTCTGAGACTCCAGGCTTCTTTGCTGTGATCCTAATCCACAGTGCATATATCTATAGTACTACTACCTGTTCTCAAATGTTTCAGCATGCCTCCAGTCTGGTTTAGTTTTATTGCTCCTGAGTTGCTGTGCAAGTCATGCATGATGATAACAACATCACTATATGCAGTCTTCTGGTTTCTTTATAATCATGTCACCAGCCGAGGGTTTGCACTTTAGTGCTCTAGTTTGAATAGCTTGAATTGAATTGAAAGATGTCCTGTGAGCCTAAGAGAGCATCAGCTTATTCACAAGATTTAAGGTGGCGGATGGTGTACCAGGTGGAAATGCAGCGCAAATCTTCGTGAAGTTGGTGAAAATTTGAATGTCAACGCTTCAACTGTGTGCAGAACTGCTGCTCTTTTCAATGACACAGGAACAGTTGATAAACGTAAACACCCTCCAAACAGTGGCACAGCTGTATTGACTGATATTGATAAGCTTATCATCATCGAAACAATTTCAGAGAGGCCAGATATTTACTTACGAGAAATCACTGAGGTTCTTGTTAACGAGACTGGTACACATGTTGATGTTAGTACCATTTGGAGGTTTTTACATTCATCAAATATAACCCGACAGAAGATGGTTCTTAAGCCTCCTGTCTCAAAGAAGCTGTTAGTACGAGGCCAGCGAGTAAATGCAATAGCAGCTATATCGACCAGTGGTGTCCTTGATTGTCATTCTGTAACATCGTCTGTGGATGGTGATAGATTTATTTACTTTGTTCAAAACATTCTACTTCCACATCTTCAGCCATTTGATGGAGTCAATCCCCACAGTGTGGTCGTCATGGATAATGCGTCCATCCATCATGTTCATGGTGTAGCTCCACTAATTGAATCAACTGGTGCCCTTCTTTATTACCTACCGCCTTATTGCCCAGATCTCAATCCTATCGAGGAAGCGTTTTCTAAGCTTAACCCTTTAACCGTCGGATTCTTAATAACAGTGAAGTGAAATGTCTGTAAATTCTCTATCGAGTTTCCAGAGCAATGAAATGCCTAGCAACCATATACCAATAGAATGCCCATACAACAAGGAATAAAATGGTGCAACATGTGTTGCCATAACCACGGTTATTACGCTCGCCCGTTTTTATCATTTTAAATGCACGGCCAGCGGTGAGATAAAATCCAAAAATTTTTTTTTATGGATCAGCCTATCATATGGTATAAAGGCTTGACTAAGCTTGATTTTCACATCATATGAATGTAACAGGGCTAAGATATATCAATTTGAAGTACAATACGTACATGTATTACTATATCGGTGAACGATCTATGAAATTTACAAGTCACATAAAGACTGTTCATTACTGCTAATTCTATTTTAACTATACTTACTACTGATATTCTAGCTATATATTCTAGCTATACTATACTACTTGCCAGAGTCACACAGTGAGCCCTCTCCTGGTCTTTCACCGTCCTGGTCCATAGATCTAGCGTCTAGGTCCATGTCATGCATGTCCCAGACAGTTCATCAGCGTCTGGCATAAAGCTGGTAGCCTTTGGGAGGTATCCTACTATCCCCTCTCCTTCATAGGCACTGTCATCACCAGAGGAGACATCGCCATTGCTGTCCTCAAGCTGTTCAACCACATCGGCACAAGTAAACAACCTAGCCATAGCTATAAACTTCGTGCGGTAAGATACTAATGAAATTTTAACACAGCAACGTGGCTTGTAAAATTCTAGACTAAATTGCACGTGATTCTACAGCTCTTCCTCTATACAGGGATGTGCGTAGTTCGAGCTACTTCCTAAGTATCGCAGAATTAGAATTTCGCAAAAAAAGTCACTATTGCGGGCCACGATCGTGGCCCGTGACGGTTAAAGGGTTAAATCAACATTGCGAACAAATGAATCTTTACTCAATACAATGGACTGTGAATCAGTTGTACTTCACTCATTTTCAGCAATTACTCACACAGATTGCATGCACTGGGTTGAACATGGTTGAACATGCTGGATACAGTTAACTTGAACAGAATATCGAACACGATAGTCTCGCTGTAATTGTACCATACATTGTACTAGTAATTGTACCGTACTATAATAGATAATAATTATTATTGCTGGACGTTAATCATGAATTTCTTTAAGAGTGCGTAGGATAATTATTCTCTTTTTGCTCAGAGAACTCAGCCTCACTTAACACATTCTCTTGTAATAGGTCTTTCAACAATTTTAAGTCATCTAAACAGCTCCTCCTAAGCTTTGCACTCCTCATGGGTGAGAAACCTGCAGACACATCAGTTGTATTACTACCTCTCTTTTGTGGTGTACTCGGTGCCTGAAATGCATTAGCAATTGCTGTGGCTGCACTAGCCAGTGCATCTGCCACATTACCAGATTTCTTCTTTGCAGGAACAGTTGATCCAGTAATAAGTGGAATTTGTGGGGGGTTGTCGTAATCATCATGGCGTCCTTTATCTATCATCTTAGCCCACAATCACAATGCATGTCAGGGTGTTTCTTTTTCAATTCTTTGAAAATAAGATCAACAGAATCCACCTTGCAAGAGTCAGAGCAGCTAGGTCCCGGATTAGTTTCATCACGTTTCCTCTTTTTTTTAGCTGGCTCATCATCCACTTCAATCTTAGCATCACACCACAAAGTTATTTTAGAACTTTGCCCTAAAGTACCATACATAACTTCCAGATCCTTCTCTTCGACTACCCACCGCTTTGTGTTGCCTTCAAGATAACCCAACTGAAAAGTTGTGGTGCCAGGCACATCATATGGAAATGATTCTTGTAGCCTTGCTCGCAGTGTTGATGGTGACATAAATATTTCAGTTACACCATGCCACAAACGCACAATAAAGTCACTTTTCTTCCTTGGATTAATGATTTTTACATGATAGGTGATACAGCTGGACACTGAATCTTGCCTTGTAGACGGGTTAGGGTAGGTGTCACCCTCACGAGCAAAACTGTAGGAATTGAACTGAGTTAGACAATAACTCCATTCAGAACGTCCTGAATTCATGCCACCAATGAATTCATGCCACCAAACCAGTTAAACTGATCCATGTCAGCACTCTTCTCAATCACAGTCAGTCTTAGTTCTTAGTACTAGTGTTTAGTCACAGATCAGAATTCAGAGCTATAGAAATGAGTGTACAACTAGCTATAGCTAGCTAGTTTTGGTGCTCTTAAAATAAAACCATGCATCTGTGGTCTACAGCTGTTTACACAATTACAACTCCATATGGAAGTCATTGCTCTGCCTGTTGCAAGAATTCTGCAAAACCCTGTATGATCCAGCCAGTGTGTAAGTGGATGGTTGTCTAGAGGAGCAGAAGTTCATTTGTATACTGTTGGATTCGTTAAAATAAGTATTTTGTCGATATCCCACTGTAACTCTTCCCTGCAGTAGATAACTCTCGAACATTTCGTCTGGCAAGTCATTAATAAAAACCAGAAATAACAGGGGGCCAAGAATGCTCAAGTTAACGGGCACAATTGAGGAATGGTTCTTGTTTTCTGTTATTAGAAAGATATTCCCGGAGCCATTTCCAAGCGTTCCCATCAACTTTGCTAATAAACTTGAAATCCAAGTATATAGCATCAACCTGGGCCTTAGAGTCTAGGGCAGTGGTAACCTCATGTATGAAACACAGCAGTTGTTGAACAGATGAGTGATTTGAATTTTGCAGCTAAGATATAGTTATTGAGTTTGTCATACACTAACTTTTCCAACACTTTCGATATGGAACTCAGTAGAGAGATGGGTCTATAATTCGAGACTGACCCCCGTTTTATATACAATGCAGTGAATACAATGCAGTGAAGGTTCCACTCAGAGGGGATTGAACAGGTATGTAAGGAGATATAGTAGTACAGGCAGTACATACATGTATTAGCCTGGCCATATAAGTCAGCAGAATGGGTCGTGGGCATTATGTATATAGTTTACTTTCAGTTTACGGCACACTACTCACTGTTTGCATTGTATGCATTTACATACATGTATGATTATAATTGGAAATCTAAGTCCCCGGTTCCGGTCAAGAATCAACAATATTCAGCTCCTACTCCTTGCCTTGGTGGCTGAATTTTGGATTGACCGCATGCTTGAACCTATAGTAAAAGATATCCGAAAACACGAATCCGTGAGTATATCTACATGTACATGTGAGGGAGAATCATATATCACAGCAGTTTGTGTTCCTCTAGTTCCACAGCTATTTCAAATCTGTAGTGTTCATCTGTGATCCTTGTTTACAGGACATTGATTGTAAACATTGATGGAAAAACGTGCCACTTTCGTGGCACCGTGACAGTTGTATCTGCTGATGGAAAGTAATGCTGCTTTTAGGTTCTGTCTGGGATAGACAGACCAAGGTATATATATACATGTATGTATGCACTTTTGTTTCATAATTATTATTACCATCTGTATAGTTTGTTGACTCTCAGTTTGAGTTACGTTCTGACGCAAACCATTTGGCACTGTCAAGTGCTGATCATAGCCACTATTCCATTGTGTATGGGGTGAATCGGCATGCCTTGCTACTACCGGACGACATATTGGAGGGTATACTTCCACTGGGTTGATGCTTAAGGTAAAGTAGATCTATGCGGAGTCATCAGTCATCTCTTTCTGTGTATAGGTGTTTGTTGTTGATCAAAGGCTTTTTACCCTGGAATTCATCGATGATAGCCTCAAGAAGCTGAACTTGCGTTTTTGTGATGGTGACAAGCCGTCTCCATTAGCTGGTGTTAACTTTACTACAGTGGACTCCAATCTTCGTCAACATGGTAAGCTTGCTTTTATATGAACTGTCAACATGAAACCCTTCGTCATACCATTCGTCATACCAGTACTTACTACTGTACTATATTCCCGTGTAATTTTCGTGGGGCAAATATTCGTGGTTTTCGTGGTTGGATCGGAGGTCTGACCACGAATATTTTACCCACGAATGAAGCGACCTTGCCTACCTTTACCTGCAGTGCAAGCAGCCACGAAATGTCTCAATATTGCTGAACCACGAATATTTTGTCCCCCGAAAATTACCCGCTATACGGTATATGTAACTATTTTAGTACATAGCTTGTTCCAACATTCACAGCAATGCAGATGTGGACTTTGGGACGATTTTTGCCTCTTGTAATCGGCCACCTTGTTCCAGAAGACAGCGAGTGCTTACTGGATCTAGTGTTTGCTTGTCCAGTTGCGAAATCAGTTTGTGGTGATCTAGAAGCCGTGACCACCACTCTACTTTTACTCAGCTCTACCCTCACGCATCAATTACAATGAAGATGCATTTACAATGAAGATGCATTCCATTGTACACATTGTACACATTCCAAGACTTTTGTTGAGGTAAGTGTGCATGTCACATTAAGTCTATGGCCCCCCTCCCTTTGTACGATGGTTTTAACGTACGTACAAATACCCTTCAGATTTGGGCCGCTGATCAACCACTGGACTAAAGCAAAGCACAAGTATTAGCAAATGTAATGGGAAATTTCACGAACGTGTGCTATTCACTTGCACTGCTACCTGTCACTGAACTCCTACTCACTACCGGGAGAAAAGATTGAGATTGGTCCAGGTTAGATTGGTCCAGGTTAGATAATTAATCTCGAGGTCCTTCGTGTTATGACCATTGTATTACACTTACGTATAGTTTAGTACCACGTATAGTTTAGTACCATTTCATATAACACAGGTGAATCGATTGACTGTAATCTCTCTGTGCCTCCGACTACTTTTCATAGGTATTATTAATTATAATACTCATGCATGTATATACACCTTTATTTAACTGGGTAAAAGTGAGCGGAACAAAATACCAAACACCGTGTGTATTGATTGTTGAAGAAGAAGACCCTACTATTGGAAATGTTCACCAAATTTTAGTGTGCGGTGATGATGAGTGCGAGTTGATGGAAACCCATTTTATTCATCACTATCATGCATATGCTCTCACTTTTCTTCCCTCATCTTCAAGGCAAACATCTTCAAGGCAACAACATCTTCAAGGCAACATTTCGTATCAAACAAACAGACCTTGTACATCACCATCCTCATGGTTTCTATCACTGCCCAAATATTCAATTCTCCCTCGCAATTTACTGGTGCACATTTCATGTAATTTTAAAATGTTAAACTCTTGACAAACATTTTGAATGACATGTCACATGTGCAAATTATGGTAAAGGTAAAGGTAAAGGACGAGGACGGACAAAGGTAACTTCGACACAGACTGTTCAAATAAATAAAAATAATAAAACGTCACGAAGGGGAAAGATATATTACACACATAATACATAGCAAAGCAAAAGTGAAGAGCAACTGACATTGAAGCTGACATTGAAGGCATGACAAACACATTGTCCTCAACCACAACGTGCATGTCGGTTGGGCAGTTTCCCAAATCCCACCACGCAGGGGGCCTTAACTTGTAGTGATTCATCGATTGCTTCTCCTTATATATAAAATGAACCTGTTAAACACTGCTTATTGTGAAACCAGTATCACATTGTACATGTACAAGGAAGTAAAAGGAAGTAAATACGAATACTATACATACTGGCATAATTATAACCTCGAATTGTAACACTGATTGTTGTTTCCCACGTCTAGCAAGGCTAACACTCAAGAGACGCAGAGCATATGATGTACATTGGTCTGTACATGGGTACAAACACAGATCTTGCGCGTTACAATACATGCAGATACACACATACACAACACCATCAACATGTATAAAATCAAGTATACCTTCAGATTCACTCTCGGAGCCTCCCAATAACTTAAACAGCAGCGTTTCATACTCCTGCCACTTCTGCTTGAAGCGAGTTTGAGTAGCTCCCGTGATTGTAGCTCCCGTGATTAAACAAAACTCATCTGTGTAATATAGAAAACCTGAAATAAGTGAGCAAAAACATAAAACCTCACTACATAAAACCTCACTATTCTTGGATCAGCCAAACAAGGAAGCCAAACAAGGAAGCCAAACAAGGAAATTTAAATTTCTCAATTAGTTGCTTGATTGATGGATCCTCTTTTCGTACCCATTCTCTGCGCAAGTGGGCAGTTTGCTCCATCAGCGATAACATGCTGACAACAGTCATTTCTCAATTAGTTGCTTGATTGATGGATCCTCTTTTCGTACCCATTCTCTGCGCAAGTGGGCAGTTTGCTCCATCAGCGATAACATGCTGACAACAGTCATGACAGTAAGAAAAAGAAGGGCTTACCTGACTATCTGAAGAAGTACTCGACAGGAGCTATTAAAATAGAACTTAGCTGCTTGTCCACACTAAAATAACTTACATTAGAGTTATCCACTCTCTTTATCTTCAAACGATCACCTATCAGTGAAGCTATTTCTTTCAAATAGTCATCACAAGCAGTCAGCTGTAGTAACACTTCTCCATCAACCTTGAGTAGAGATAGTGGGTATTTTATTTTGCAGGTAGGCACACACTTGGCTAACTGAAAGCCTATAATAGAAATATGCACATTCCACCTGACAAAATTGAGATTCGAACAACTGGGTGTGAGTGACTATTAATACCAGTTGACTCTGGTGTTGTTACAACAGCAGCACCAGGGTGCTATGGGAACACTCTGGTGCTACTATAATACCAAAATACTTGACACCCTGGTGTTATCCTGACACACCTGGTGTGCATGCTCCAGTAACACAGGGCCAGTGTTACTGGAGCACTAGCCCCTGGTATACACTGTTGCGCCAGAATTACCCAGAATCTGGGTAATCGTAAATTGCAGTATATTTATCAGTATTCTTATTCCGCATTAGTTTGTAAAACATTGATATCCGTTTCATTTATAATGATGTCATTGAAAAAAGAAATCTAGTCCAAGTTGTGTAATGGCTGCTACCTTCTCTTCTGCTCTCGCATACGCGTTATCCTGTGTTGGAAAACCAGGTCTAGTCTTGAAAGACAAGCAGCTGGAGGCGTTGAAGTGTCTGTACGCTGGTGTTTATGTGGGTACCATACCGACCGGCTATGGCAAGTCAAGTCCATCTGCTTTCCAGACACTCCCTTTCTTGATTGATGTGAAGCTTGACAGGACCAGTGCACCTCTCTCTGAAAGAAGTGTTGTGATGGTGATGGTGATTTCTCCTCTTGTTTCTCTGAGTGAAGCCATCTTCAAAGTGTTGGTGTGTTTGTTTGACGTTCAGTGCCATTCTCTCTGGAAGGAAATATTGTTGTGACATTTGCCGAAAATTGGTCACAGAGTAAGTACGTGGTATCTGATCTGAGAACTGTGTGGCCTGAATGTGCATCCGATCCGAGGGACTTGTTGCTTGAGTGTGTATCCGGACTTGTTGCTTGAGTGTGTATTAATGGATAGTGCTTTCAATGGTAAATCTATTGTGTAAATCAATAAGTAGTCCTCACATTATGTTACGTCACAGCCACTGTACTTATCCACATTTATTTTTTACCCACAGGTTTAACTAATTTCTTATGAGATTAACTTGTCGCCTGTGTGTGTATCGCCTCAAGTTAATGAATAAATCTACAGAGCTGATGTTTTACTTAGCTGTCTCTGTCTACAGTATATACAGAGAAGGTAGCCTCTCCTTTTTCTTTTTTCTGTTCTTTTTTAACGTTCAATGAGATAAAATACGGTAAATAATAAATTAATTGTCCACCCACGCGCCAACAGTAAATACCAGGCCCAATATTCAAGGGGCTGGAGTCGAGGCTACTGGAGCACTGTAAATTTTGACACCCAGGTGTTAGTGTAGCACCCCCGTTTTTACAGTGTAGCTACCTGTTATAATTGCTAGTTAAGTCTTTCTGGGTTGTTTCTCCATGTAACCAATCCTAGATTACATCATCTGGGTGCTTCTTGGTATAACTATTCCTTGCATTACATCATACTATTACACTGTGTATTACATCATAATCATAGTAATGCACTATATGTAGGTAACACTAGTAATGTAGGTAATGTAGGTAACACTGGTAATGTAGGTAACACAGGTAATGTAGGTAATGTAGGTAAGTAGGTAATGTAGGTAATGTAGGTAACACTGGTAATGTAGGTAACACTGGTAATGCAGGTAACACGGGTAATGTAGGTAGCACTGGTAATGTAGGTAATGCAGGTAATGTAGCTAATGTAGGTAACACTGGTAATGTAGGTAACACGGGTAATGTAGGTAACACGGGTAATGTAGGTAACACTGGTAATGTAGGTAACACTGGTAATGTAGGTAACACTGGTAATGTAGGTAGCACTGGTAATGTAGGTAACACTGGTAATGTAGGTAATATAGGTAACACGGGTAATGTAGGTAACACCGGTAATGTAGGTAATGCTGGTAATGTAGGTAACACTGGTAATGTAGGTAATGTAGGTAACACGGGTAATGTAGGTAACACTAGTAATGTAGATAATGTAGGTAACACGGGTAATGTAGGTAATGTAGGTAACACCGGTAATGTAGGAATGTAGGTAACACTGGTACTGTAGGTAATGTAGGTAACACTAGTAACACGGGTAATGTAGGTAACACGGGTAATGTAGGTAACACGGGTAATGTAGGTAATGTAGGTAATGCAGGTAACACTGGTAATGTAGGTAATGTAGGTAAGTAGGTAATGTAGGTAACACTAGTAACACGGGTAATGTAGGTAATGTAGGTAACACTGGTAATGTAGGTAACACTGGTAATGTAGGTAACACTGGCAATGTAGGTAATGTAGGTAACACTAGTAACACGGGTAATGTGGTAACGCTGGTAATGTAGGTGACACGGGTAATGTAGGTAACACTGGTAATGTAGGTAATGTAGGTAACACTGGTAATGCAGGTAACACTGGTAATGTAGGTAAGGTAGGTAACACGGGTAATGTAGGTAACACTGGTAATGTAGGTAACACGGGTAATGGGTAATGTAGGTAACACGGGTAATGTAGGGTAATGTAGGTAACACGGGTAATGTTGGTAACACAGGTAATGTAGGTAATACAGGTAATGTAGGTAATACAGGTAATGTAGGTAATGTAGGTAACACGGGTAATGTAGGTAGCACAGGTAATGTAGGTAATACAGGTAATGCAGGTAATGTAGGTAATACAGGTAATGTAGGTAATGTAGGTAACACGGGTAATGTAGGTATTGTAGGTAATGCAGGTAATGTAGGTAACACGGGTAATGTAGGTAACACGGGTAATGCAGGTAATGTATAGGTATATAGATGTAATACTGATAGGATTTAGGTTGTAACGGTGTGCATATCATGGTACGGTAAAGTTGAAATATGCATGCAGTGAATATTGATGAACACAACCTTGAAACGACACAAATAACAATGAAGAATAGTGATTAAATAGTATATGGGTAGCTGTAAGTGTTTTCTACTGTCGCCTTGGCGTTTTCTTACGCGGTTCATCATCATCGTCATCTGTATCATCTCCACTGTCTGTACTGATGTTGTCATGATGTGCCTCTTGCAGTGTGCATTTCAATTGCATTGTACACAGTTGTGCGAAAGTAGCTAGTAGCTAGTGATTTGCGTCGGTGCAACAGGTACTTTGCAATATCACTTGATGATTTTGGGCTAAGTTTCAGGCCTTGATCAGATGCAGTCAAAAAGTGGGTATTATAGATGGATGATATAATGTCACTACTAGATTCTAGTTCATTTTCAGAGCAGTAAGATAAGATTGCTTCTAAAAGGAAGTACTCCAGCTTTGTAGGGGGTCCAGTCATAACTATTTCTTGCTTCTTTTCAGCAAAACCAATACTTTTGGTGATTTCATGTTTCTGCCACTGGTGCTTGTGCCTGTTGCGTTTTACTATTGTTTTTGGGGGTCTCTTAGCAATACTGTTGCTACAACTTTTGCAAACACATTTTGCATGGCATCCCTCGCCTGCTTTTAAGCATGGGCATGATATTTTGGTTGTGTATTTGTACTTGATTTCACTGCAATGAGATCCTCCAGATTTGTCATTCTTACCACAAGTACAGGAAATCATATTCTCGGCATTACTTAGTTGTAGTGGCAGTGGAATGACACCATCAAAGTTGCACCTCAGGGGTGACACAGAAGAGTGTGTGATATGCCATGGAGGAGAATACAATAATTGGTATGTTGGATAGACATGTTAGCATCGTATCTCCCAATTGGCCTTGAAAAGTGGAGGGGTTAAGAAGAGTTTTGCTTCTTTTTTAAGGTCAGTGCCTTCACACAAAAAAGGTTCATATCTATGGGGCTTATCCAACCATTCCTTCACGGCAATGCCATTGCCTCAATACCCATGTTAGGGTTCAGTTTAGAGGAAGATTTTTCCGCCCGATTTTTATTCTTTAGCGGTAAACAATGAAATTTGACCATTTCAGCAGATGACTCTAATTATTGATGGTTATGAAATTCCCCTATTGTGTCCACTGCTGCTCGCTTATTGACATCTGATGTTGTTTTTTTTCATATTTGTTGTTGAAGACGTCTACTATTGTACATAGTTACGTGTAGACATTATAGGGCGGCCTTAATTAGGGAGCCTTTAGGAGACAAAGAGAAAACACAAATTAAATTACAGTCAGCCGCTCGACCTTGAGAATGATCTTTGTATTTGTATTAGTACACTAGTTATACATTGAGTAGTATGGGGAGAACAGATATTCTTTGGTTTATTCTTTGGTTTATGCATGTCATTGGTAGGTACCGGGTCTCCCATACTTTATTTCTGTATAGAATAATTATTTATATGACAGTTATAGTATTTGTTCACGAAGAGTGATCTATGACTGTGATTTGGTTGGCTGTTCACTGTTGTATGTGTCATGGTGTGGCCTTGTGGCCTAGTACTCAGGTGTTGAAGAATTCTTAGAGTTAGGTCGAGGCGTGTGTGTGTGTGTGTGTGTGTGCACACACAGGAGTGGGCGACCGACCCACCTATTGTGGGTACTTTTGTGCGCATGTTCTTTTATTATTTATTTATACCACGTGCTTATATACCACGTGCTTATTTTATGTCTCAACTCATGAGCGTAGGAGGAAGGGGTAGCTTGTGTGCTATAAGCTGATTGAGTACGTGTTGCTGTTCCCTATATTTGGTTTATACATATATTAGCGGTCGGTATGGTATGTTTGGGTTGTTCGAGGTACAGGGTTGTTCGAGGTACAAAATATCTAATTCCGAGTGGATTTATTATCTTATTCTTTAATTTTAAATTTTTTATATAATTATTATAATTATATATAATTTATTTATTTTTTATAATGCCCACTTATTGCGTGGGCATCATCACACATACAAAATTGACATAATTGACATAATTTCAAAGATTAATCTGAACCCAGGCGTACGTAGGTTTGCGTGGAGGCGGCCTGAACTGAGAGGTTCTTAATGCTATGGTCATGGAAGTTGTTGTTCGGTGTCTATTGATTGTGGTGTAGCCAACGTAGCACTTGGTGCAGGTGATCAAGTAGATTATACTCAGAGTGTACTGAAGGCTACTTTTGAAGTAGTTTAGCTGTTTGCAGTTTGCATGTGCTGCATCTGGGGTGTCTGCACGGGGTGGTGTTCCTTGCTGTATATCGTGTGACTGTGCCCTGCTGTTTGGGGTTGCTGTTTGGGGTATAATGTCAACGAATTGGTCCGCGGGGCTTTGGGGCATACTTTTACTTTTAGCATCGTGTACTGTGGTGGTGTGATGGTGGTAAACACTTGGGCGAGGATATTTTTGGCGGTCTTCATATTTGATTTTGAGAATTATTTTATCTACTGCTTTATTTTATCTACTGCTTTTGTAGTAGTAGAAGTTGAGTCATGGCGTGATAATTTTCTGGTGTACGTGACACATTCTCCTTTGATGATGCCTTTATACCGACTTGTAGTGTAAATATTTGTAGAGATTTTTTTCTTTTTGATATGTTTTTATGTCTATGTATAGTTGTGTATTCGAATGTGTATTCGAAGGTGATTCCTTTGTAGATGGTGAGGTTTGCTGTTGTTTTGCTGTTGTTTCACATGTGAACTTCAGAGAACAGTGCACAGGGTTGCAAACTCAAAATAGTTGAAGTTGATGGAGTTTATTTCTGGTGTGGAGGTGTGGATTTCTTGGTAAATTATTTCCAAGCAATCTTGTCTGGGGGATGGATGGATGGGTACAAGCTTTGTACATCTATGGTTACTAGAATCGAATCGATTCATCTGGGATTCGAAGGTCTTGTAGAGTGCATGCCAGTGATGTTGAATTTTGAAGGTAGTCTGGGTAAAATTTGTTGGAGGGCAGACGGAGATAGAATCGAGTTAGAGTGAGGTCGGACGGGGCTTGTGAATTTGTAGAATTTTAGTGGTTGTTTATTCTTGGCGTTTGGGTTCTTGTGTCGTGGTGTCGTGGTGTCGTGGGAGAAGGATTTTTTTAGAATTTAGATGGTTGTGTCTGCTAGTTGGCTTGCGCATAGTTGGAGGTAGTCATCTGTGTCAAGCACAATGTTCGTCACCGCAGGTTTGATCGTCACTTCATTTCTTAATCGTTTCAGGAATCGTTGTTCTTGATTCGCATATTTTTTCGAGTTTTTCATCCAAATTTGTTTTTGTTTCGTCTATGTTCGTCTATGTATGTATGATGTGTGTGTGTGACTGTCTTGGTCTGTCTTGGTCTGTCTTGGTACATGAATGATCTTTGTTTCTGGTATGTATTTTTGGGGGCTTTTTGGGTTTTTTGTGTGTAGCATGAACATAAATTGGTCGTAGTCGTCGAATTGTCGGTGGAGTTCAAGTTTTTGTTTGGTTTTGGGGGTGTTTGATAATGTTTTCTGGTTGGATATTGTGTGAGCTGAGATTGTAAATGCTTTATGTCGTGCGATAGGCCTGGACATAAAAAATGCTTCGGATGTTTTGTGCAGGGTGGTTGAGGATGTGGTGTTTTTCTTTTGGAGCTTGGTTTGGAAGGGTCAGTCAGTTTTTTGGATAGCTCCGGTAGACAGATGTGATTATCTAGGTGACATTTTGCAAGGAAAAGTGAGTGTAACTTGGCGAGAGTTGAGGTCGGAGGACGCAAGATGTTGTTCAGTGAAATGAACAATGTTGGACACTGTGTTGTGTTCACTTAGATGTTGGAAGAAAAGTGTGTTTTTTCGGACGATGCAGGTTTGCTTGCTTCTGGTAGCTTGTTGTAGGATGAAACAGTTTGCTTGCACACTGTTATATATTCATGTAGTCGGAGGTAATAGTTATAATTATGCCCATTTACTTTGTCCTAGCTAGCTAGAGCTAACAGTGTACACTGCAGTAGTTATTATAAGCGTGGAAGCTAGCTAAATTGAACACATTTTATCAACTGATATAGGGTAGGTGTTGGTAATATAAACACATGTCCTAGTATACAACCAGTCTTGAGTTTTAGAATAATGTATCCTGGTGGGGCTTAGCGCTAGGAAGGCTTAGCAGAGAGGCACTAAACCCTGCTTTCTACATTAGTGACGCGCATCTGGCTCGTGTATACAATGAAGACACTAAACACGCGGTAGTTGTACACAAACAAACAGACAGTTAGGTATAGGTAAACACTACACACTACACCCAGCGTCTCGGGTAACTAGCATTTTATGTGGGGTTATCTTGATGTTATCGTAGTTATAATAGGTAAGTTTTGTTAGGTGGGGCGGAGGGTGGGGCTAGGTTATATGTATATATGTATAGTTACATCAGAAGACCTTCTTTGACTTTTGCTGCTTACTTTTCCCTCATAGGAGAGCTAGCGCCCCACAAATACCAACCCGGCTGACAAAAGCCAGCCACCATACGAAGTGCGGCGTAATGTTTCGAGGTTTTAAAATAAAATTATAAAAATAACACAGGAAACCAGGAAAGTAATGGACCGCACTGGACCGCACTTCGGCTCCGTTTCTAAAAAATACACATCCGTTTAACAACTGGTACGGGGTGGCCGAACTTACACCGTACACAACCCGTCATTGAATCGTCCTCAAACCGTCGACTTAAATTTATTTACTTACTTTTTAGCATGCAAGCACACACTTATAAAAAAAATGTGATCACAATTAAAGTATAAGTACACAATGAATTAATCACTCTCGTCACTACTTGTACTGTCCTGTTCCGAAAATTCTTGAAATCTTTTCCTTCTTAGAACTTCCTGGAGTTAATCTTACAGATGGAGGAGGAGTCGAAGCAGCACGTGCCCTGCCAAGATGGTAGTACGGTTGGCCCTCTTTTCAAGCTTCGAGACAAGCCTGTTCAGAACTGTGATAAAAAACAATAGCACACGCAAATAAGAGTTAGGGGTGGCCATGCCTTATAGCACGAGGGTCACCGTATATACACAGCATATCGAAGCTCTTACTTTGCGCATGTGCGGCATAATAAAAGACTGCATATGGTGTATCCTACCTTGACTGTCCCTTCATCACAGCTGCTCATAAACATAAATTTCCAGTCAATGTCCGCCCAAAGCTTTTCTTCATTTTCGGATTTAAGAAATCTTTTCCTGTGTAGTAACTTGGTCTTAGCTACTTTATACTGCTTATACTGCTGCTTATACTGCACGCTAATATATGTTCAGAAGAATGGTGCATTCATTATTCATTTCATACACCAGCACTCTAAATATAGCAACTCCTTCCCCTTTAAGACTGAAACCGGTCGGGGGGTTGTCTATTGGGGTTGTCTATTGGGGTTGTCTATTTCGGGTAGATCGTCTTAAATCTTGACTTTTCGAATTCTCTTCAGTTACCACTGGAGTCTCTTCACTCGGTACCAGGAGCAATTATGGGTAATTCGGTTGTGTCACTTGTGTCACTTGGTCTCAATCTAATTTGATCCAGATGCTTGACAATAGTTCCATTTCTCAGTTCACATCGAAAATTCCTTACAAAACAATAGTCACCTTCCTCGCCTTTTGGTGTGATTTCTGTTCTTCCTGATTTTCAGAAACCTTAGTCGATAAGTCAGGATGCATCAAGTGGATGCATCAAGTCTAAGTGAGTTCGGCTGGGGAGGTACCTGTAGTAGCGTGTGGTTGAGTTCTATATCGTTCTTAGTCAAAATCTCCATTGTTCTTTCTTAGTCCATTCTTAGTCCATTCTTGATTACTTGAACTGCCCTTTCTGCTAGCCCGTTTGTAGCTGGGGCTGTAGTTTTGTGTTTGATTCCATTCTTTTCAACAAATGTTTTGAATTCTTCACTTGTGAAGGATGTTCCGTTATCAGACACAATTAATTCTGGTAATCCAAATCTTGCCATCATGTCTCTCAAACATCGAATTGTTTCTTTAGATGTGGTATTTCGGACTATTTCTGCCTCAATCCATTTTGAATGAGCATCGATCATAACAAGTACAGTTCTACCTTCGATTGGTCCTAAGTGGTGTATGTGTATTCGTCTCCACGGCTGACTTGGCCACTCCCATACATGTAATGCTGCTTTGTTCGGATTCTTTGTTCGGATTCTTTTGGTTTTGTTGGCAGTTTTCACAGGATTGCACTGTTCTTTCGATCTCTGCGTCTAGTCCTGGCCACCATCTAGTCCTGGCCACCATACTACTTGTCTCTCCAGGGTGACCTTCATGTTGACCTTCATGTAGCAATTCCAGGACACTTTGCCTGCCAGCTGTGGCCCCAGAGTACACAGTCGTCAAGAATACTTAGTTCGTTCTTTCTTTCTCGGTATGGTGATAATCGCTTATTTCCATCCAACCTTTCTGGCATAAGGTTCTGACTCTCGATAATATCGGATCTCTATCAGTCCATTGCTTGATTTGTTTCACTGTGATCGGTGTTGTTCGCACGGTATCCAACAGTAATACCAATTCTTCTGGTATAGGGCTTTCCTTAGGGTTTTCTGGCAAGGGTAGTCTGCTTAACCCATCACCAGGTCGATAAGATATTGAGATATTGAGTAGTTGTATGAGCTGAGTATCAATGCCCATCTTTCAGTGGGTTAAGTACATCACTGACTGGACTACATCACTGACTGGACACGTTCTGGTCCTGGATACTTTGCTGGTGTTGCAGTTACTAAGAGCTGTCAGTGGGAGCGCAAGGTTGTACGATTCAAGAGTACTCGTTAATTTTTTGTGTGAAAGTATAATTAGTAAAACTCAGTTCATCATATCTCAGTTCATCATAATTATAATTATTATGCAATTGAGAATTGACCATAAGTATAATGTGGAGCATGACTGTTGTATAATAGTATGCATGATATAATAGTATGCATGATAATAGTATGCATGTTCATTTGAGATGAGATAAGTTCCGCCAGGGGCTATAACATAAACATTAGTTCATTTGAGATAAGTTCCACCAGGGTAGCAGTGGGTGGTGGAGGTACATCTGTTGGCACAGCATGGAATTGTCTGCGGATTGATCCATGGCCAGTTTTAAGTAATGAAGCTCTATCAGAAGCTAGTTTCCCAGGCTGTTCCACAGTCCTGCTCCTTTGATTTCTGGGGTTAGAGGTTGACTTGCTGCTGCCAGGTACATCAAACGATTGCATTTCACCTTTGTAGAAACGGCTATGCATTGAAGTCAATTCTTTTGCTAAACTCATTGCATATCTTTCGCCACGTAAGCATTACTGCCTTGGAGGTGAAGTGGTCTCCCACCATGCTCCTAAGTCCTAAGTACGCATTCCACGTCGTCGGTTGAGGTGGCACGAGGATGCTCGAGAGGATGCTCGAGAGGAATACTCTCCGAGACATCTTCTCCTCATCCACTCTCTGCTTTCGAGGGTGGTCGTTAGAGTTTCCCTTGATATTCCTCTAACACCTCTCAAACTCCTGTATGATTAACCAATAATCATAGTATACAAGCATAATAAATATAACAAACCTATGCCACGGCATTAAGTCATCCAATAGGAAGTTGAGCATCTCATAGTTGTATTTGCTCCGCTTCAGCTGAGAAATACCACGCTCATCTGACAATCTCCTCCAGTTTAGTACGACCTCAATATAGTCACCCTTAAACTTATAATTCTTCTTTCGCATAAACTGGAGCATTTCTTTGCTGAACAACAACCTCTCGGCATCTCTCACGGATACCTGACTCAGGATCTTCTAGTGCCTCCTTATACGAGTGGAAGTTGCAAATCTCTGGAAAAAAATCCAGATACGGAAATAATCAATATATATACCTTTAATACATGAGCCCTCTCATGGCCACATGTGAGTTCCGTTCCTGATACTGAAACTCAAGTTGTGCCTCGATCTTAGTTTGGTTTCAACCATTCTTTCTGAAATGGAATTAATTATTCATGCCGATATATGCTCCATGGATGAGGGGTATATCCAGTCGACACGCATCTTACCCTCAATCGATCTATAACATCATCCCCACTAGAAACATCATCCCCACTAGCTCCACAATGTCTCCACGAATGAATTTCACACAGGAGGAGAGGGGAGACACAAGGAGTTGGATGTAAGCTGCCGATCACTGCGCCATCAGGGCAAAGAAAAACTATAATTTTAATTAGTATATCCAGTACTAACCATTTTGGGGCGTGAGCATTGTAGATACGATGAAAACTTGTTACGTGCATCAGACCTCAGCTTCAGAACTGACACAGGACGTGTGAACCCCTTGACTCTGAATGCCCCATTGCTAACAAATCCTACAATATAATGCAGTTCAAACGTTATTTTATACTCACCAGCCTTCCTCTGTTCGATGACACCGTTGATGTGGGTGCGAGCCTTTGTAGGGAATGCAACTTATGGGTAAAGCGTCACCAAGACGTGAGACGCAGCCACGTCTTGAGATGCACTTGGTAGAGGGTAGAGAGTCTGCGTGCCATGTTTCTTTGAATGACATCAGTTGTTTTGTCTTTGAGCAAATCAGACAGCAACTCAACATACATGTCACGACCATCACGGTTCAGCCTACTCAGCTCATCGACTGTCCAGCTAAGCGAAAAGAGATCTTTATCGCTTGTCTTCTTTCCAGAGGAGAGCTTCTCCTGAAGTTTGTCGTTCGACTTCTTCATAACTTCAAAAGAAATAATGATTTACAAGTGTTTGCTTTGAACCATTCCTTCTTGATGATGCCCAAGTCTACCACAGTGAGGCTACGCTGTCGACACAACCGTTTTGCAGTACCGTACCCTCGCGAAAATACGCCCACCCTATTCTGCAAGAAGTCTAGGCTTATTAGGGGACTGGGCGTTTAATCGCGAACGGCGAGTTTTCATTCGAACTTACGCCCACCCCCTGCCTCAAATCGAGGTTTACACTTTGCTCTATGCCAATTCTTTATTAATTTATTGTATTTTCATTTTAATACATAGTATGAACATTTTATACAACAACAATGTTATAAACTAATGCATGAGTATGATTAAAGCATGACAAGAGAATGAACATAAGAAGTGGACTCTGGCTCTATTCGTTGATGTTAGATGTAGCAGAAACTTCTCGAAGGATGGTAGGTCATACTCCTACAGAGCAGCTATCAGGTACTTTGTTTCAGAAAACCAAGGCAAGGTAACCTGCAAAATTAGCCTGTGTGATAACTTTCTTGGACTTGTGTTTTCCTTTCTCAGCATATAGGACTACTTGTTCCCTGCATATACATCTTCAGGGGGCAAACAGATCCATACAGAGAAAGTTATAATGTCTGATCTTGGTCCAGCAAGGAGTATAGTCTTACTAGCTACTACCTAAAACTTACTTTCTTCACTAAAATTAATAGTGAACATGTGGCATTCAGCTACTGCGCATGCTCAACTTCTTATTCTGGGTGGGCTTATAATCGAGTGAAAATACCCTCGTGCAAGAACTTCGAAGCAAAAGAGGGGATGGGCGTTTATTCAAGATGGGCTTATTTTCGCGAGGGTACGGTATTCCTTGTACGTTTAGCTAGTTCGCCATTTTCAAGGTCTACGTCTCCACCTCTCATTGACTCCGTTAAACCAGGAACTACACCCATCTGATTTTGGTAGAACCTTGCACGCTTCATCAAGTACCGATCCCTAAAACATTAACAAACGTAGACCTTTATAATATACCTGAACACCAGCTTCCACAGTGAAAGAAGCTATATATTCAATACATAATTATGCGAATGAGCATGCTCATGACAACATCATCTTCAATCACTTGCTTCCTGGGAATTGAAGCAGGTCCTTTCACTTTCACGTTCGTTGTTTCCACCTTCCACATAGGACCAGAATGCATGTTCAACCACTTCTTTCCAAAGAGTGTATACATTGACTCCAACCATAGTCGATACTCTGCTGGGCAGGCAACCTACATGCATGAAGTGGGAGACATCATTCTAATGTATATATGTATTACAAGTCACACACACCTGAGTTTTATGAGTAGTGTTGAAGAAGTTGACAGTATATTTAAACAGGCCAGTAATCAGTTGCTTTGTTGGAAAAACAGAATCTTCTCCATCTGACCTCGGTTGTACAAAAAAAGTTGGTCCTGCCTGTGTCACTCAGCTGCTGCATTCCCTGGGCTGAATATTGTATGTAATCGCTTGGTACCAAACTTGGAACAAGAAGTAGGGTTTGGTCCATCTCACTCAAGGTGTCAATGGTCACTACATTAGTATACGTGCCCTATAGGGAGCTGATCTGCTACCCCATCTGTAAAGTATTTCTTGGCCATAGACGGTTTTTGAAAGGTCACAGTCAGTGACTTTGTCACTCGGGTACGACAGGCACCACCTAATATTCGTAGGAAAATAACCAAGTGTATTCTCACCTCACCAGACCAGAGGACACTTACTTGTACGCTTGGTTCCAGCTTTAAGTGTGCTCTTTTTTGATGGTCACCAATAAATTCTGTTAGTGCTTTATCTTCTGTTAAAGACCACCCACTGGTTGGAGGATACAAATGAGAACACAATGGATTCTTGACAACTTTGTGTTGTGAGAAAGCAGATGATTCAGGTACTGGTTCAGGCAATGGTTCAGGCAGGGTTGGTACAGTCTCTGGATCAAACAGCCTGGATCAAACAGCCTGCGTCTTCTAGCATTATCAGAACGCTGCACACGCCTTTTAGGTAGCTGTGAAGGGGTCAGTCCAGTAGGAGATCCCCTTGTTCGCTGCATATTGACACAGTACAGCTAGTACTGCCTAGCTTTTGTGGCTCAAACATTTGGCACAAATAAACCGCGGCTATTGTTGAGGCTAATTTATATTTTAAGGTCAAAGTTTTCGTGGATCTCTGCTTTCAAGCCATTTCGTCATTTCGTCTGGGGCGCGAGGATGTAAAACATAAGCCCACGTGATGTTGACATTGGCTTACCTCCTCTGACCACAGCCCATGCCAGAAAAATTTCGAAATCAGAACCAAGTTACTTGAAAGACATGAGCATATGGGTGCATATGGGTCCAACAGACACATTGAGAGAGAAACATTGAGAGAGGAACTCACAATGCTGTAGAGACTACTGCCTCAAGCAGAGGAACTACAGGTACAAGAAGTTTTACTATACAATATCATGCATGGATACACTGCAAGCATTGTACGTTATTGATTGATTATAATCCCTAATTGAACATAGTATTATTAGCTACTCTATAATTAAAACTATACATACGTGATAACTATACATACGTACACACGTATATCAGGCTCATCTAAGAAGATTTTCTACCACACGTTATTTCAAGATTTGGCATGACCCGGACATGGTCAGTTCTAGTTTCAGCTGTTTATGATCCTGCTTTCTACCTAACAGCAGAAGAAGCAAAGCAGAAGTTGGGGAATGTACAAAGCACAATTGAAGCTCCAGAGTTACATACTCAGACCGTGAAATGTCTGTAAATTCTGCAATAAAATGCCATATACCAATAAAATGCCCATATAAACAAGGAATAAAATGGTGCAACATGTGTTGCCATAACAACCACGGTTATTACGCCCACCCGTTTTTATCATTTTAAATGCTCGGCCAGCGGTGAGATAAAATCCTTTTTAAGAATCAGCCTATCATAATTATGCTTTAATTATGCTTGACTAAGCTTGATTTTCACATCATAAGAATGTAACTAGATAACTATAGTATGTTCATGCACTGTCTATATTTTTGTCGTCTTTTTTCAAGAAGCTGTACTTATAACTTGCTGAAATCAAACATTCATTGCATGCAGCAGTAAGCGAGTATGACAACAGTACGGACATAAAATGTGGGTGTGGATAAAATGTGGGTGTGGTTTCCTGTATGTCTGTAAGGTGGTCGGTAGCCTCCTTCCAGGAAGTGCGGCCTGGGATCGAGGCTAGTCAGTTGGCTCTGGGACCGGGGGAACACCAAGCTTGTCCCGCCATCAAGGACTTAGATGGTCATAGCTAGTGTCCTTTATATAGAGCTCTAGTGGGAGGGCCCGTTATGGGAGTATATCCTTCAACTTTCAAAAAAAAAAACACAATCAAAAATAAAGCTGGAACCAAGCGTACAAGTATTCTGCAGCATTAATCCGGTATATCTGCAAAATGGTGAACTTGCATGACAATGGTGCTATATAATATATAAATGAAAGCACCACGTGTGGCTGATGCCTTGGTGGATGTACCAAACGTACAGAACATAAAGCTATACTGCTATACTAGTATTGATAGCCACAATTTTTGCTAAGCACACTTCTGAAAAGGCTACAATGGCATTCTAAGTAAGCAAAACTAGGCACAACTCAAGAACCAAATGACTATTGAAGCCTATTAGAAACACTTACTTGCACTTCATTGATTCTTGAGCAGCTGTAGCAATCTACATAGACACACAGACTAGTCCAGGGTCAGAGAGGGGAGCGCCCTGGGATTATTCTCCCCTAGAAATCTGAAAATTAATGATGTCATAATAACAAATAATATTAATATTATTACTCTATAATCTCAGATGCTCTGCTTCAATTATTGGGCGCCCTTTTTCCGCCTCCTTATGTTTTACCATGCATGGTAGCTACATGAGCCAGTAGTATAGTTAGCTTTCAGTTGTTCCAAGTCAACATGAGTCCAGCAGTGTGGCTACTTTACACACATACCCCGCTGTCAAGTTGACAGGCTAAAACCAGTGTAACTGACACATGAGTAACAGGTAAGGCTATATAATCATACACACACGCTTACGTAGCATGGCTGCAAGCAAAGCTATACACACACCCATCTGGGAACAGAGAGCAACAGGTAGGGCTATACACACACCTAAGTTGACAGCAAGCAAGGCTTTACACACACACCCCACTGCCTAAGTCGACTGGCCTAAGCCAGTGTAACTGACACATGGGAACATATACAAACACATCTAAGTTGACAGGCTAAAGGCGGGAAACAGCTTTACACACACACCCCACTGCCGAAGTCGACTGGCAACAGGTAAGGCTATACAAACACATCTAAGTTGACAGGCTAAAGGCGGGAAACAGCAAGCAAGGCTTTACACACACACCCCACTGCCTAAGTCGACTGGCCTAAGCCAGTGTAACTGACACATGGGAACAGAGAGCAACAGGTAAGGCTATACAAACACATCTAAGTTGACAGGTTAAAGGCGGGAAACAGCAAGCAAGGCTTTACACACACACCCACTGCCTAAGTCGACTGGCCTAAGCCAGTGTAACTGACACATGGGAACAGAAAACAAATACCCTATACAGTTGATTGGCTAAAGGCGGGACAGAAAACAGCTAGCTATACACACCACACACCCCTAAAGCCAGTGTAACTGACACATATGGGGAGAGAGCAATATTGGTCTACACTTATCTGTAGAAGCCTGACCATCCTCTCCAGCCTAGCCCCATGGATATCCACTCGACTCGACGTCTAGTCTAAAACGTGGCACAGCATTGCACAGCTGTGGCTCACGTGAAAGTATCTCTGCCTCTGCGTAGTCCAGTCCTAGCATATCTATGGTCCTAGCCATAACCGATATAATTATTACTACAGCGCGGCAATGCAATGGGCAGAAACAGGACACTGGTGTCGAAAAGAAAGCACAGGAAAAGACAAAATATGTTGAAAATTCAGCTTAAGAGAGTTAGATCTATATAGACCCTCACCTGTCACCTGTTGACTCCAAGAATGAACCTTTATATGTTCCGCAACTCGGCGTCCAGGTAGTGCTACCGTCAATATCTATAGCTAGCAATGAATCACAAATCCTGCAGGAACCGAAATCAATGCTGTGTATACTATGCCGGATACAATCACTGATAGTCTTTCAGTTTCAAGTACATGTAGTGACGAAACATTTGGAAGCCCACGAAGCCCAGGATCCCCTCCATCGTCACCGCTAGTATATTGCTATGGCAATGAAGTCCCAATTGAAAGTGATCCCAATTGAAAGTGATCATGAAGTGTTAGCTGAAAAGACGGATAATTGCAGTATTGAACACGAGACTGGGTCTGGAGTTAGTGAAAACTGTCAACGACTTCAAAAGAAGTTAATCGACACCACCAGATATGCTATCGGCTTGGAGAAAGAAGTAGAAAGACAAAAATTGGTAATCACGGAAGCTAAAAGAAAAATGTATTCTGTTCAACATGTATGGAAAGATCTTATTATTTACAATGAAGAAAGCAGAGCTGGAAAAATACTTAAAACATCTATGCAGCTCAAGAAAAGCTGACCAGAGATTGCTCTAGATCTCTAGCTAGCTTGAATTGTATGTATTGGGCTATATACTATAAAATTACATGCCACTCAAATATAATTAAACAACATGCATAAGTCTATTATATATACATAATTATGCATGCAGCTCAGTGATAATTGTTCTTTTACAGTTGGTGCTCTATTCTACAAGAGGAACAATAAGGGATAAGTGTTCACTGTTATGTTCTACAATAACATGAGCACATCTACACACCAGGCCCTCAAGTGGAATGAACGAATGTGACCCGAAAGATTCGTATAGTTGATTGCACCATAATTCAGCAGGTTTTCCATAGGCATGTCTTTCTGGATGTGGAAACAGCCACGAAACATATGCAAAAAGTTTGTTACAAAGATCTGGAGTATTATCAATAGAGTAAAATACTTTCAGATAGTGATGGACTACAATTGGACGATGATTGGACAAAGGATGATGGTCAACAGGAAGTGGGGTTGGAGGCTTACCATATAATTCTTCGACCCATTTTGCCTGAATCACATAGTGTACCCTACTACTTTTAGTTCCTACTGAATCGAAAACCTTTCCGTGAAGAGTAAGGGAAGAATATTTTTCGTAAACAGAGTTAACTTCACAGTGTGTCGTTGAAGGATGTATCTTGCATAACAATGTTTGTAGTGCTTCTATACAATCAGAATCTAACACACCTTTCTTATATTTCAAAGGTAGTTTAAACAAATCTGGAGTTAGTGTGTCACTGACAGAACCAGATAGTCTCTCTTTGATTACTATAGAAGCCAACTCTTTTTTATACTCAGCAGGATATTCAAATGAATAAGCACAATTGTCTGCAAGAAAACGATTTATCAGTTGCGGCTCGATTGATTTGCTGTTTGAAGGCTGTTTCCCTAGCATACCATTGTAACGCTCAAACGAGAAAAGCCAAAACTCTTGTGCTGGTCCATAATCTAAGACTTCAAATGACCATGCAGGTGCATATTAGGTGTAATAGAGTTTTTGCCATACAGATGTTCCACCTTCTTACAGAATCGGATGAGTAAGGCATCTGCAATGCTAACATTTGTGATAGATAATGTTTGTTTACAAAAGATGCGACACGCTAAGACGAAGTGCCGCCAGCATTCTAGATGCTCAGTCGGCAATACATTGCAGGAATGGAGTAAACAGTGGCCCAAAGTTTAAATTGATCAGCTTTAAAGCCTGAGAAACCAGATGCTATTTTGTAAGGAATGCGACCTATGTCCGATGGAACACTAATGCTATCAATAACTTCTTGAATCTTTCGATAATGGTTTTTAGCAATAAAGTTCTGATCGATCCATCTGATCGATCCATCCAAATAGATATCATACGTTTACATGTCCCAAGAAAGAGATTGTGCATGGGACAACATTCGAGGGGCATCGAAGTAAGGCAAATCAAGTAGAGCAGAGTACCTGCAGCCATACAAACTTTCTGCTTTACCTTTGTCAGATTTGGTCTTACACTTGTTAATCTTTTTAATACTATCTCGGTGGTCTTTATTACTACGCTGCTTCCCATTCTGAGCGGTTAAATCCTGAGTAATTTTTGTTGGTAATATCGCCTGGGAAGACCTTCTGACATTTTGAACATCCTAAATTTGCATTATGTCCAAGAAACCCACAAGTCTTACGTCCTGCGGGTATGTCACAAGCAACACACAAAAGGGCACCTCGTACGGTTTGATGTCCCTGTTGACATAGAAACCGTCATTTTAAAAGTTCATTCATCCTCAGGTTCACGTGGTCCAGGAACGTGGTCCAGGAATTATCCCAATAAGGATAACATTTTCCCGTTTGTAGCGTAGAAAACGTGGTAGACTAAGTACTGTTAAGTAAATAGCACCAACAGACAATTGTGTATGTTTATACGGTTGAAACCAGTCAATATTAAGAATAAAGGCAAATGAAAATAAGGAGCCAAAGAAAGACGACTGCTGGAATTTTTTCCAAATCCGTCCACAGTATACATCCTCTAGATTATTTGATGATAACCTACAACCTACTACGCCACACCTGACAATGTTGATGAAATTCCGGACGCTGAAGTAGGGTCTGAAGACTTTCCAATAAATCTTACACGGATAAAGTAACTTTATGCATTGAACTGTCTTTAATAACAGGGTTCCACATGGTTCTCGTCTTCGTTGGTGAGGATGATTCGTTGGTGAGGATGATTCGGAAACTTTACATGAGAACAGCGTCGGCTAAGAGTCTTTGTTCCTTCAGTATATACACAGTCCTTTTTATCGTAAACACTACAACAACTTACACACACAACAAGCTTCATGAAATGGCTAATGCCTTAACTCGTTTGCGTAACAAATACAGCGAACACGGGAAATCTTTAGAGAGATCCTGTAGTGGTGGGGAGAATTGAGCCAATATAACTAGAAAAGCTGACAGAAACTTTATCAAAAGATCAACAGATTTATCTGGGAGATAAAATCTAGCTTGCAGAGTCAGTAAGAACCCCATCAACCATACAGATAGAGCAAGGGTTTTTCGTTTTTCTGGTGTATCATCCACTTGGCTTTCATTTTCACTACACGCCTCACTAGATCTATCCGATTCAACGTCCCTCCAATATTCCAAATCCCCAAGCTCATCATCTGGATATACAAAGATAAGTTTAATGACTGAACGACACATGCACGTGCATGCATGCACTTATTGGTACTATATATACGAACCTGAACATGTAGTATCTGAGTCACTATCCATAGTTACTGCGTCTAAACAGACATCAACATGAGGTGGATTGACAGAAAAGGACGGTAGAGAAGGAGGCTCTGGGACATGAGTGTGCATTCAATTATGATCATAATCAGTATAAATTATGTATATAGGCCTAGCCTGAAACAAAATATATGATGAATCATTGGGATGGTTAATGTTATATAACGGTAAAAGAACACATGCATGCTTATACACATGCATGCTTATACTCCAATGGTATATATGAAACTCAGTAAAGTATGACTCATGTTATGACAACTTTATGAAGGTCACAAATTAGTGTTCAATTTTACAATTTTTATGCACAAATGCATGGGCTTATAACTATAGTGAAGTGTTTCGTAAATTATTGACAAAAAAACAAATGATAATTTATACAATAAATTATTGTGATAATAAAATGGAGCGGTGGATCAAGTTCCATAGACTAAAGTTACCTTCTGCCATAATGGTAGTAGAAATCTCTGCAATACGTATCCAACTACCGTCCTTCTTACAATACAACCGTTTGTGCTTCTTAAAAGTTTTAGAAACCAAACTCAGATCACAGTGGGGACATATCTGCCTGTTGGCAAGAGATGGGTTGGACAACTTTATCTTCTTGCTTTCTGATCTAAGCGCGCAGTAAGAAAGCTGGAACTGGATGCCATGTTTACATAATACCACATACGTACTTCTAAGCAAAGAGCACCTAAGATTAAGAAAGTTGGTGATAGTATCCAGGTTGCTTCAAGCTTGGCTGGCTCTCTTGAGGTCATTAGCAATGAGCAAGAAATCTTTACGATCGAGTACCCGCCCGCTCGAATCAAGGCAGAGTTGAGGGCGGCACTTCCGATATCTACACATGCGCAGTATTATTAGGAGCATATGGTCAGCCAGCTGCACAGCACAGTACACAGTTCTCTAGCTCGATTGGCTCGCAACTTAAACTTAGAAGCTTTTGACTTAAGTGATCATGAATTAAGTGATAGCTGCAGCAATGGATCATTGGATAGGCGGCAGTCCTCAAAAGAGACGGCGTCCGGCGTTCGCTTCCAGTTCTAGTGAAGACGAGGACAGCGATGGCCTAGAACAATCGTCAACACCACCCAAAAGGTCAACACCACCCAAAAGAACAAAGAAGAAAAAGAAGTCCCTCCAGGCTGCTAGTTCTACCAGCTCCAATGTCATGATTTTAAAGGAACTACAGAAAACTAACTCAGCAATTGAAAAGCTTGTGTCTACAGTAAAGACTACCCAGAGAAGAGTAAGAAATGTTGAAGAGCAGATTTCCAGCTCGTCTTGTAGCACTCCAAAGAGGAAAAAGAAAAATGTCCCTGATGAAGTTAGAGTAAGTTAATGCGTTAAGCTTCACCACTCGAATTTAGTTTGTTGTACGTACGTGTCCAATTTTATCTGCCAACCCACACCCAAAATGACCTAGTTTTTGGGCATCCAAACAGTATACTGGTGCATGGCCAGTGTACGGAATAGTGAGTGGCCGCATTTCAGGGCGAGTTTTGTGCAGTAAACGTCTATATATTTTCCCAAAGAAATTACCCACTATAATTAAGGTTAACACAACTCTCCTCGCTATTCCGGCCAAGCTGCACTATCCCAATGGTGGCCAAACTTACTGTAGCCAGCTGTAGGTGTCTTCTACATGTTTTTGAGAAACAAATGAGAAACAAATGAACTGCACATAGTTTTTGTTATAAATATTTACAGTACATCAAGATGCCGGGACAATCCAATTATTGGGGTATATAACTGTTTTTCTCACTGCAGCGTGAAACAAGACGGATCTACGGTGGGATACAGAAAACTTCCTTGGGTGGAAAATCGAGCCTGGGTAATTAAGTGTCTTATTTTTCTTGCCAAGTTTAGGGTAATATTCAAAGATGACCAAAACCAAGTGACTTTAAATCGCTTACTCAAGGAGGTTAAGGCTTTAAACTCGGGATTCCTCACTGAGCATATCAAAGGTACAAGAATATTTATGATGATCAACTGATTTAGCTATGTGATTTTAGCTATGTGTGTTTTCATTATGCCTCAGTTCGCATGCGCACTCGAAGTATACGGTAATGTGTTTGTGTACAGCTGCTCAAGGATTTCTATAGGCTTCTAATCATCATGTCTTCTTGGCTTAATGTTATTGCAGCCGTGTTGCTACTACAGTAGCAGCCAATATAAAGTACCCGTTCCGCAGCTAGCTAGCTAGAACTTTTACAGCAGTTAGCTAAATATTATAGCTAGGTAGCTAGCGTTTTCTAACCTTGTAGAACAGAGATAGGACTCTATAGAGACTGCAGACATCCTTTTTGATGAGAGACTTGAAGAAGAATTATACCTGTGAATGGTGCGTTTTACGTCTTTGTTGTAAATCTAGAGCTAGGCTTACAGCTAGATATAGCCATAGCATAGCTAAGTAAACTAGTCTAGCTACGACAGTCGAAATCACTTAGGATTGTCTCTTTGTTCGTTTTCAAAAACTTTTCTGCAAAACGTACTTGCAACGGTAATTAGCAACGGTAGGGTAAAAAACGGAAACGTCGCGAACGTACTACTACGTAAACGGAACAGGTACTTTATATTGACTGCACTAAAACGCTAGCTACAGTGCAAGAGTGAGATTAGAGCTGCATGCTAGCTATTATAGGCTCTACTGATCAGCAGCTATATAGACTTTGTACTTTTGGCATTCTTTTTAGCATCAATCATGGTCGATCATTTCCCATGCACTCTTTGAGTTTCTTTGAGTTTCCCTGTATGCAGTAAATTACCCAGTAACAACGTATTATAGCCATAACTAGTATAGTCAAGAGTATTTGATAGAGAGAGAGTATCGAATGTAAGCATACTGTATATCAGATGTATGCGGAGAGTAACGTGACTTCCTGTATCTGCACACACTGACCAATCCAAGCGTGGGTGATGTAATCTATCAACCCATCCAAGTGTGGGTGATGGTGTGGGTGATGTAATCTACTTTCTTGATAGTAATCTATCAACCCATCCAAGTGTGGGTGATGTAATCTACTTTCTTAATAGATTACATCACCCACACTTGGATTGGTCAGTGTGCAAATTCCAAGCTTGTGACAGATACAGGAAGTCACGTTACTCTCCGCATACATCTGATGTACAGTATGCCTACGTTCGATACTCTCTTCTCTATCACTTGGTATAGTTAATGTGACATATCCACCGAGGCATCAGCACCCGCGGTGTTTTCATTTAATGTTCAATTATGAGACAATAAGTTGTTGTTTATGTTTGTGTAGACGCTGCTTATCGATTTTATCGTTCACGTAACGAGGAGGAGTCATCTCGTAGGCGAGGAAAACTAGGAGCCAAAAACAAAAGCAAAAGAAAACATGAACGGCTTTGAACGGCTTGCGAGGGTATGGCTTGCGAGGGTATGTATAATTATATACTTGTCCTGTGGGTGTTGTATGATGCATCGGCTTGCGTGCTATAGCTGGGTATGTTAACTTCTAAGGGTGTACTGGTGTACTGTTGTATGGTTGTATGGTGCATTTCGATGGCCTTGCTACAATTGCTCTGTGAAAATTTCCAATTTGTGCAAATGTTCCTATTAGGCAAGGCATGGTAAATATTGAACATGTGGCGTAGTCGCTAGAAGTATTGGCCCTCAAAAATTACATATCCGATATTTTGAATATGCACTCTTCTACAATGCATGGCATTGCAAGTAAGCAAAATTATAGGCATAACTCGAGAACCAATCATTATTTTGCAAATCCACGAATTATAATCCGTGACTAGAAGCCTGTATATATAGAAACTCTTATTTGCACTTTATTGATCCTTGAGCAGCTGTAGCAGTCTACACAGACAGACAGACACAAACACACTACCGTACGTATACCTCGCTTGTGCATGCTTCCTGTGCAGCTTGCTTTCCATTGAGGTATCAATCAGCAGTTTAGCACCCGTTGCACTAGCAATAGTCACAAACATGCATGCATGGTAAAGTAGTACACTGTACATAGAGCTAGAACCCTTAGCATGCACTGGCTACGAGCTATATGCGCACAAGCTTGTCGTTCGTTGAGACTGTTATAATTAGCTATATAGTTAGATAGTTAGGTAAGGTAGCTTTATAGGTATTTTTCATTCCAAGTGCATGATTAAAATTTTAATTATGCATTCGATTATGACAAGGTAAACCATCCTTCTCGTCCTGAGAGCCTGATGTATATTATTAATAGTGGACATACACTTGATTGTTATATACATGCACACGTCTATCACTTCAGCTATTCACGCTATGTTGGAAAAAGCTTCTTTTCTGACAGCTTCAGATAAAGAAAAATGGGTAGTGGTGCTGTGTCCTCAACTCACTTGAAGTGATGAAAGCGATATAGATGATGATGGGACAGAGATCATAAAAAGGCATGCATTGCCCTGGCTGAGTTTAAAAGAAGAATTGATGATGCCAGCCTCAAAGACAAGAGCCCTCAAGCAAAGACACAAACAAAGCAGAGAGTTGAGGGAGAGCTCTCTAGTCGGAAAACGCCTAGCGAAGAGAAGTTCCCTCCTTGGGCATTCGTATGATCATGACTATAATAAACAATGTCTACATTATGCATATAGACAACATTTAGTCCCTATATATACATGTAGTTCTCACTGTCTTATATATTTGGATCGAGATTATTTGGAATAAGTCAAATATAATTATTTATAAGCGTATGTATATGCATGCACAGTATATAGGTGTGGTCTAAGAGTATATAGTTACGTCATTCAACCTGTTGTATAGTACTGATTCACTCAGCATGCAGTCGAGACATGCAGCTAGTTATACATAACTACACTCTATATAATTATGGCAGTGCAACCTCACTGCCACTGTAGTCGGGTATTTGTAGTTTACGTCATTCAACCTGATTAGTAGACAGGTATATAGTGCACTTCACCTACCATTGCAATTGCATGCAGTCTATATAGCATTCAACATGACGCATATGTATTATTATTTATACACTATATTATACTGCTAATAGCAATAGCTATATAGCAATCCACCTCACATGCCCCTGCACAGGTTTATATTAGTTTAGGTCATTCAACCTGGTGTAAAGGACACTAAAATGTAAAGGACACTAATAGTCCACCTCACATGCCATTGTAGTCAGGACAGGTTTAGTTCAGGTCATTCAACCTTATGTAAAGGACACTAACAGTCCACCTCACATGCCACTGCAGCCGGGACAGGTTTAGTTCAGGTCATTCAACCTGATGTAAAGGACACTAACAGTCCACCTCACATGCCACTGCAGCCGGGACAGGTTTAGTTCAGGTCATTCAACCTGATGTAAAGGACACTAACAGTCCACCTCACATGCCACTGCAGCCGGGACAGGTTTAGTTCAGGTCATTCAACCTGATGTATAGGACACTAGCAGTCCATGCAGCAGTCCACGCAGCAGTCCACCTCATGTGCCACTGCAGATGGACAGGTTTAGTATAGGTCATTCAACCTAATGTGTAGTACACTGGTAGTGCACCTCACAGTTAGGACAGGTCTAGTTTAAGTGGTATTTACTATAGTACATGACAAGTGCATGAAACATGACCTGACAAGCTTCAGGAATTGTGAAAGAAAGTCTATAGGAAATTCAGCCCTATACTGCTATATAATAATTTCAGGAAATTCGTAACTTTCCTGTGTTACAACATGTGCTGTGTTACAACATGTGACACACAATCAAAGGAAATTCAATGTGTTCTACATCTGACAAAGCTATGTGGCCTAATGCAGGAAATAGTGTAATTGGCCCAGTGCCTGGTCTTTCACCGTCCTGGTCCATAGCGCTAGCGCCTAGGTCCATGTTATGCATGTCCTCAGTCCCAGACAGTTCATCAGCGTCTGGCATAAAGCTGGTAGCCTTCGGGAGGTATCCCTCTCCTTCATAGGCACTGTCATAGGCATTGTCATCACCAGAGGAGACATCGCCATTGCTATCCTCAAGCTGTTCAAGCACATCGGCACAAAAACAACCGTTAAGTAAACAACCGGTAAGATGCTAATGAAATTTTAACATAGCAACGTGGCTTGGAAATTTCTAGACTAAATTGCACGTGATTCTACAGCTCTTCCGGGATGTGCGTAGTTCAAGCTACTTCCTAAGTATCGCAGAATTAGAATTTTGCAAAAAAAGTCACTTATTGCGGGCCACCCGTGGCCCGTGGCGGTTAATTAGCTAAGGTCAAGTGGTTCCAGCCTCCTCTGGTCCCAGTCCTTAATATATCTGAGAACTCCCATCAAGGATACTAGTACCTAGCTATGATCTAGTGGAACTAATTTGCATAATTGAATTAAGCTAATTAGTTTTTTGGAAAAAGAAAATATTGAGCTCGATGCAGCATACACTGTATATTGCAAATATTATAGTGTAAATTTGTAAATTTTGTTGTTGAAATCTGGACCCGGGCCTTAAGTGCGCAGAGTAGAAAGCAAACCCAAGTTATAAAATACTTTGACACAGTGGATGCAGCACCTAAACGCTAGGTCTCGTTCATTAAGATTCTAATCAGTGTGGCTTAATCAGTGTGAGAAAAAGCTGGTTCCGTCGCTTACTCTTAGACAATCGATGACTAGGGTCATTGGTATTATCACTTTGAATATCAACAGTAGAGTCAACGATCAATATTCAAGACGATCAACAGGTGGGCCAGGTCCTCTGCAACATAATTATGTGCAAAAAAAAGTCTACGGTAGGCAGTGGTAGCTGCTGAAGTACACAAACCGGAGATATTAATTGTTTTCGACAAGAGGATATAACTCCCGTCTAGTGACTACATGAAACTGTAGAGTAGCACAAAAACTGATATCTAATCTTTCTGCTGTTGCGTTATCTGAGCTGTTTTGTTGCACTACTACATGTTCGTTTCTGCGCATGCGCACATGCATTATGCAATGATTCATTACAAAAAACATCAAAACTACTGACCACAAAGACTACAAAGAAACTCATTTGGAACTGCTCCAATTCCCAAGCAAAAAGAGTGATACCACGAGTCACATTTAGGGTATTGGTCTTTGTGGTAGAGCCTGACAAGGAACGTCATCTACATTCGTTAAGTAATGTGTCAACAAATGCATACACTCACCATCACTGCCATCTTCTACAGTGGAACTCAGGCTGCAAACAAATGTACACATACACGACACACACAATTTTAGTACCTTGACGTTTAGCTCTTGTACGTTTAGCTCTTGTACCACTTGTTGATAGGTATGTCTGTTGATAGGTATGTCTGCAAGAAAAAGAATATGCATGGCTTGATTTTACATTCAACACTACCAATAAAAACTCACCATCACATGGCCATTTTCTACATCTTAGAGGTAACACCTGACCCCGACTTCTTAGATAAACAGGCTGCATGCATGCAATCACACACACACACACACACACACACACAATTTAGTACCTTGACGATTCGCTCTTGCACCACGCTGGAGGAATCAACCTTGTTGACAGGTACGTCTGCAACACTATAATTCCAATAAAAACCCACCATCACTGGAAACATTGCCATTTTCTACAGTGGAACTCTTAGAGGCAACACCGATGATGAATTAATAAATAAGTGTATACATGTACATGTACATATATTATATGATACATGTATATACACACACAATTTTAGTACCTTGATGTTTAGCTCTTGCACCACGTGTTGTGGAGCTGGAGGAATCAACCTTGTTCATAGGCAAGAAAAAGGCTTACATTCAACTAATACCATTTTCTACAGTGGAACTCAACACCTGACCCCGACTTCTTAGATAAACAGGCTGCAATAAATAAGCATACACGTAGTACCTTGACGTTTAGCTCTTGCAATACGAGTTGTGGAATCAACCTTGTTGATAGGTACGTTTGCAAGAAAATATATTGGCACACTAATTCTAATGAAAACCCACCATTGGAAAAATGGCCATTTTCTACAGTGCAACTCTTAGAGGCAACACCTGACCCCGACTTCTTAGATGAACAGGCTGCAATAAATAAGCGTACAGCATATACAGCATATACATATGACACACGTATATACACACACACAATTTTAGTACCTTGACGTCTAGCTCTTGCACTACGTGTTGTGGAGCTGGAGCCTCGGTGTTATTAATTGTGTTGAAAGGGTGTAAGGACATCAGATTTCATATGGTATATAAATTTAGGCAAATGATATATATTATACGAATGAAAGGCACAATCATGTAGATCAGAAGTGATAAAAGTAAGTACCTAGGTGCAGATGATGTGGTTAATACTGTAGGGGTTAATACTGTAGGTGAATGTGGTAGTTATTTTCTAGAGATCATCTAGGTGTAGATGATGAAGTGTCTGTGGTTAATAGTCCAAGGGGTGCAGGTGGTGAGGTGTAGTAGTTATTATAGAATGTTCTAGAGCAGTGCTATTTAAGATGTGTGTGCAGTTTTAGTTTTTGTGCTATCAACAAACGGATTTGAGGATATTTCATCTGTGACCGAAGAAACTGACAGCGCATCAGTGCATGGCATTGTTACATATCTTTCACCAGTGAAGAAGGATCCAACTACTTTAATGCACCCAACTACTTTAATGCAACAGTTAGCGATGGCAAAAGAACATGCCGACTTGTTGGGTTTAAAGATTCGCGTATGAACTTTTGAAGATTGTCAGAGGGTTTGATGCAATGGATGAATTTGAGGTGGAGATGGCAAAGTGGTTTTGATAGAAACAAAGCCTGGAGCTCGCAACAAAACTGAGAGACCTCCTGGAGAAATGGACAGCAGGCTGCACCGTTGTGAACTGTTAACACAGGGAAGTACTTTGTGGGAAAATGACATTGGAACACTAGAAGAAGGAGAAAGTTACGAGAGCTCATAGTAAGGGAATTTGATTCGAAAGTATAGCTCCATGATGACATTGTTGAATTTCATGAGCCTGAAATTGAATCATGGCTGTCTAGGAGTTAAACAAGTATCGAAGTTGTCTTTACAGCTAAGAGTTGAGCCTGTGAAAGGAGGGGTTAGGACGACAAGATTGCTTCAAAAATATGATATTTGTCTACAAGCAAAATTGATGTTAATCGAAGTTCATATCCTTGTAGGAAGGATACACATGTAGGAAGGAGGTCTACTGCCTGTATTCAAGTTTATAGAGTACAATTCGAAAAATGTGATTATCATGTTCCTTCCCGAGTCAACAGCATTCTAGTCATTCTAGTCAACAGCATTCTATAACACTAACTTATACATAACACTAACTTATACATATTTTGTTTAACTGTGATTGCATATTCATTAAGTTTTGTTGTTGATCACTTGATGCACTGTTGCTATTTAAACAAGTTGCCTATAATTATACGATATGATTTGTGAACAATATAAAACATCATTTTAGGGATCTAAATCACAATAGTTGCTGATCCCACGGGAAAAACCCCTCTCATACAACAGTAGGAGGGAAAGACCGAGAAGACGTTTTCATATATTGTCAGTAGATGTATTTAGGGACCGAAATTACCATTCCAGTGAGTCACATCGTAAAGTTCAGATATGAGTCCCATGGATGTTGGAGAAGGAGGAATAAGGAAGATAAAATCACATCAATGAAATTAAAGCTTACGATAGAGCTAGGTAGCTCCGGACATCTTCTGGAACAGAAAATAAAAATAAATTGTTTTCTCAAGTCTCTCTCTGTGATACAATAGTTGCAGTGGTACTGAACAATACAAATACACAGCAAGGCGTATCCAGCTAGGGGCTCAGGGTGCCCCTAAGCTTAACATTAATTACTGCAACTTACTGGATAGCTGGGAGCTGAGCCTGAGCTTGCACTATAGAGCTAGCTAGAGCTCGCAAAGAGTTTTATACTGTTGGAGACCACACCCTTCAGATATCCAAGTTTCCGCGTACTGTGACTTATTAATACCACAAAAATTAATAGTACAAGGCAAGAGTCTGCATCAGGAGGTTGTTCCCTGTCAGTGTCTATATAATTCAGAAAGCACCAGCAGAGGACTAGAAACTAGACTACGAGGTAGAGGACAAAGAATCTTAAACAATGGTTTTGATACAGATTTTCTTGGTGATATACATGTAGTATCTGCCTGTCACTAGCTGCTCAGCAGAGAGGCCGTCTTTCAGTGGTCTGAAGAGAATAAAGACAGCAGTACAATCACACACAGAACGATCCACACAGAACGATCGACTAACTGGACTGACTAACTTCTACACATACACCCTGTAGATAGTGATAATAGCTATAGAGATGAGTCAATTGTAGCATACAATACTCTATCTATATGGTTGTAGGCAATGCATGGTAGAGTTGATATCATTGTGACTGTTCTTTAGTGACTGTTCTTTAGTGCCAGCTTACAACTAATGTCGATGTCTCAGATGGTCTTAGTTGTAAGCTGGTACCACATGCTATCTTATCTTAAGCACACACACCATGTAATCCTCGTTATCGTTCGATAACGAGGACATATCAATGTGCTTAGTTTGACCAGTCATTGCATCTTTAGCTTTGATCTGATACCGTGTTATACTGGGGGACAATTGGTTCAACATGTGCTCATCAACATCAGCCTGCAATGCTGACTGTTGGGTTTAATCACTCTGGATTCAAGTGTTGTCAACTGTCTGTTCTCACTCTACATAGTAACTCAGCAAATGTACTGTCACCCCTCTGACGCATTGCATTATCTTATTTGCCAGATTTGTACAACTGTGCATAACTATCACCAACTGCTGAGCAACTGGAGGCAATTGATACAAGGCATTTCGAGCAGCATGTTTGCACCAACCATACTTACTTCATCAATAATTAACAATACAAACAATACAAATACAAGTTTGGACAGCTTACTTCTTAATGTGTTCACTTTATCGTGACCTAGTGGCTGAAACCCGCTGCTGAATGTAGTGTCATACCGTTCACATTGAATGGTGGAGTGACAAAAGAGTACGCAGCCCACTCAAGATCATTCAGATGTATTTAGTCTGGACCATGGGCATTCATCATCTACTGATGACAGCTGCTCCATACCTGTTGATCGTGTACGCTCAGAAATGGAAGATTTCAGCTAAGATGGCGAAGAACTTGACCATGGACTTTGGACTTGTTTTAGAAAGTAGTTCAACAGAAACCGAGTCATTACCACCTGCAACTGCTGAAGAGACGCACCTTCCAATTGTTCAGCTGTATCTGTGTATCTGTTTTTCTTGTGTATCTGTTTTTCTTGTTCATGTTCCAGACATTGTTTAGAATTTCAGACAGAGCGTTTTTGGCAATCTTCTTTAGAACACTATCGTTGTTTCACTGCCACAGTCGTTTTTGGATGTTATACCCACAAATATTTACTCCGCACGCAAGAAACTGAACCATAAACACCGGTCGTTCAAAACATATGTGTGTTGCCCTACGTGTGGTGCACTCTACAGTACGGAAGATTGTAATTTAAACTCTATTTTGAAAGCGAGGTGTTGCCCTTTTGTTCAGTTCCCAAATCATCCTCAGCATCATCACCGTAAAGCTTGTGGTACGGTGTTAGTTAAAGAAGTTAAAAATCGAACTACTGTTACAAAAGTTTAAGTGAATCTCTCCAGGAAATGATAAAGCGTCCGGATTTTTTAAGAAGCCCGACTATTCAAATTTTGACAAATCTCAATGGACGTCTAGGACACTAGAAGAGCTGCTGTTATTGATCACTGTTGCTGTACTACTCGCATAGCCCAGAAGAAGATAGAGAAAGAGTTTGGGGAGTCAGGTACACCGCATTGCTTGAATTGCCATACTTTGATCCAATTTTGATGAGACCCTATGCACAACCTGTTACTCGGTACAAAATATGGAAATCTAAAGGAATACTCAGCCATCACGACTTTGATAACATTATGTGTGTCCATCAGATATTGGGCGAATTCCATCAAAGCTGGCATTGAAAGATGTTTTGCCCTGGCGTCACTATGACTGTTGGAAGCTTTTTGTTAAAATTTGCTTTGTCTTATGCCAAAGAACCATCATGAGTACAGATCTACAAGAAGCTGATGCGTTGTTGAAAGAGTTCTGGAAATCGTTTAAGGAATTGTATGGTGCTGAAGAGTGCATGGTGCTGAAGAGTGCACAATTAATATCCATTTACATGGCCATTTAACAGATTGCATCCGTGAATTTGGCCCGGTATATTCCTTTTGGTGCTTCGCGTTTGAACGTATGAATGGAATACTTGGATCTTATAGCACAAATAATCGCCAAATTTCAATTCAATACATGGAAAGGTTTTTGGCTAGCAAAACATTTGCTCCAGTAAATTGGCCACGTGAATTTAAAGGTGAATGAATACCTATCATTGCTCCAACAATTTGTGTATGATAAAGGCTCCCTCATGCAAGACACTCTCGATACGAAACTCTCAAAACAGCTGTGTAAACCACTACCACCGATACGGGAATTAGCACTAACCCAACAGCAGAAAGCAGAAATGCAACCATTTGTTAGTAAAGATGTAGGTGGAACATACAGTTTATTAACTCTTTGCAAACATAGCAAGACGTTAGCTATTGGTAATTTTGTTATCGGCGCAAAAGGATCTCGACATTCAAAGTCGTCTTTAGTGTTAGTGGATTGTTCTGGTGTGATTCATTTGGCGGAAATTGACGGAGTGTACATGTATGGTTGGTTCTTCAACCCAAAAATTGTGGTTTGTTTGCGGACAGTAACATCCGTGCAAGTTGTGGTATGGTAATCCTGTTCAGGAACTGTCAAGTCACCAAGCTCTTTCCTTCTCCCAGTTAATAGCATAAAATCTCGTGTCGTCTATTCCAGATGCATTGAAACATTTGGTAATTTAAAGAATGACTCGGTGTATGTTGTAGCACCATTGCTTCGAATTAAATAACATTACTTTTTATTGTGCATTATAATTATGTTGTGCTATTATTAAAACATTGTGAAACATTAATTATTTTCTGTCGAATGCTGTACATAATTATGTATAGTACAATTATCGATCACAATATAAATTCATGGAGTATAATTATATAATTATGTGCATGACATAGTGGTGGATCGTCAGATTTTGCTTCCATTGCCATACGTACCATCACCCCACCATCACCCCACCTCTTGATCCACTTTCAATAACTTTGTTCCTATAATGTTCTCTAACTACCTCTAACTTTCTGCACATTTCATTGTGTAGTATCCTATTGTGTAGTATCCTTTTCTCAGCTTTTATTCTTTCTGCCATATCCCTATACAAGCCTCGTTCCTTTCCGTTTCCAATTCTTGAATATGCACACACTGATCAACTTTCTTTAATCTGTCAGCAACGCTACAAGTCTCATGGCTACAAGTCTCATGGGCAGAAAGCAGTAAAACATCTGAATTCGTTTTAGCTTCATACGAGTATGCACTTTCAAACTTTCAATCTCAATTTTACGCTGTACTTTTCGCAGCTGTTCAATACTCCTTTTCTTCTTAAGAGCATTTTCTTCCTTCCTATGATTCTCTACAAGTGCCTTTTCCTATCTTGTACATTTTGCTGATATTGTTTGTTTCGATTTTCCATGTGTGGAAGATTCTCTTCTTGTTTTCACGAAAACGTTTTCGCTTTTTCCTGGTCTGTTCAGCTGTTCTTGGTTCCTAAGAGTAAATGGATACTAATGATACACATACTTAAATTACAAGACCCAGTCAGGGAACATACATACATACATACACACACACGCCCGCACGGTCGCCGGTCAGAGAACATACACCACTCCCTGCCTACAAGACCCGCACGAAGCATGGTCGCCGATCAGGGAACGCACACACACACTCCCTGCCTACAAGACCCGCACGAAGCAGGTCAGGAAACATACACACACACCACACACACACACCACACACACACACACACACCACACACACACTCCCTGCCTACAAGACCAGCACGAAGCATGGTCGCCGGTCAGGGAACATACACACACACACACTCCCTGCCTACAAGACCAGCACGAAGCATGGTCGCCGGTCAGGGAACATACACACACACACTACAAGACCCGCACGAAGCATGGTCGCCGGTCAGGGAACATTGCACACACACTCCCTGCCTACAAGACCCGCACGAAGCATGGTCGCCGGTCAGGGAACATTACACACACACTCCCTGCCTACAAGACCAGCATGGTCGCGAACATACACACACAAGATCCGCACGAAGAAACACCCATGCAAGTATGAAACTTACCTTGTTATCATGAATTGGAAAAAGCTGGTGTCTCACAGACATGCTAGTAGAGGAGCATTTTCCATCACCTGAAGGTCAAATAAATAAGGCTTGATTAAGAATTAGATTATTATAACAACATGCTTCTGATATTAGAAGCACTAGGAGGGGCTGCAGATAGAGCAGGCTTCCATCCTCTATAACATATGTGAGCAATGTGTTGGTTGTCTAAACACTTTCTAACCATACAACTTGAACTGTATTAATATTACCGTGTATGTACACCTGTTAGTGTATGTACAGCATACTCTCAAGATCTAGTACGTACTAGTCTCGATTTCCAGCCTCTTTGCAAGAGTCTGGTGAACTTCACTATCACCACTCGTGTCAGGCCCTAAGTGCCGCGGTTAGATAACCTAGTAGTGATAATTGGGTGTTAACTAAATAGTGTAGTGTTAATTGGGTGTTAACCACTGTGTGGTGAAATTCATGCAATCACTGAATGGGTACAGGTGTGGCCAAAAATCAGTGTGGAACATTTAGTTTATGACTTTCACATAATTATAGTGCAAGACTATGCAAGACTATGGAAAGACACATGAAGATGCATGACGTGATAATTGAGATAGAGCAATTGGGATCCATTATTTAAAGCCAGACACTGGTGGAATGGTTGCTGCTGACACGTACACCGGTGGAATGGTTGGTGCTGACGCTGATGGAATGGTTGCTGCTGACACTGGTGGAATGGTTGCTGCTGACACTGATGGAATGGTTGGTACTGAAACAGATGATGGAATGGTTTAATAGCGTTAGCTATTAAATGGCTAGTTACTCTTACTAGGCTACCTTAATTCTACTCAACTTGTCAGCATTACCTCTAGAGCTGGAGGTAGGCGCCATCTACGCTACTCGGCTGAAGATTTGGCGGCCAGGATCACTTCAGACTTACCTCCAACTGACAGAAGGTAAATTATAGTTGGAAGTAACTGTCACCCCACATACGTATATAGACTAGATGTAAATACACCCCAATGTATTATCCTTTCTGTAGTTATAGCGATTTCTGTAGTTATAGCGCCAGAAAAATTAGCGCATAATTATGACTATGGGTGGCGCTGTTATTAATAGTAATCTTTGAATGTTTTTTCCTTGTACAGGCGCCTAGGCACATGAGTTACGGTCCTAACCAGAGCTTGTATGAAGGTACTTATCACGGTGATGCAGATGATTTCAGCCAGTTCCAACCATTGAGCGGTTCATTGCCGCTGAATGAATTATCAAACCATGTTGGTGGTGGCTTTGCAACCCCTCGAGCTCCTTTCAGAAACTCTCGATTGACCTCAGGTGATTCCTCTCAGCATCTCGTATCACTCATCCAAGAGCAGCAAAAAGCGCTTGCAAAAATTCTTGATAACCAGAAAATAATGGAGACAAAGCAGAATGGGTTTGAAAAACAGTTACTAGATCTGCAACAGCAAGTGGAGCCTCACCTCCTCACCTGACAGCAGCAGCAGTAAATCCAAAAGCAGGATAACCCGAGATTTAACGGTACGTTCCTGCAACCCATCCATTATGTGAGATGAAGTCTTTCTTTTTTTTTTTTTAGAGAAAAGTTGCTCTCATTTATGAGTCCCTTGTACTTGAGGATAGTGGTTTCAATCCGCCTGAAGGGTATGTCTGGTTATAGCTACATATGTACATGCATAATCCATTTTTAATGCGTCTGTCAAGAAGAAAATCGTGGACGATATTCGATATTTGTGCACTCCCAGATTGCCCATACAGCCCATACAGTGAAGACAAAATAAAATGTATATAGGTTTTGTTGCTTTGCGCATATCTTTAAATTTGTTGTTGTGCCTCGAACTGTACAGTAAAGCTGACTGTGTGTGTGTGTGTCCCTTTTTATAGCCGCAGTTCAAAGAAAACATGAGACAGTCCGCAGGCAGCGGTTGATGCAGGACAATGAGAATTTTGACGAACTTTCTGTGGAAATTAGCAAGGCCAAAAAATATCGAGCTAGACGCAAGAGGGTAGGTTTGTTTATAATCTTGTACTTTGAAATTTGGTATCTTAATTATCCAGAAGTTTGAGAATCGGGCGCTAGTCGTCTTGGAACCAGAGAAGCACTACTGGGAGCTGGGAGAATGTTACAGTAGAAGACATGTCTGAAGAATCAGATGATCCAGGAGACATAAATAATCTTATTGTCCATAAGCTCCAGTGGTGCTCCCAAGGTACTCTTTTTATGCTCACTACATTAATATGTTATTTATTAATAATTATGTTATTTATTTGGGGATCTAAATCACTACAGAGTTCACGGACTTTATTGGAATATTAGATAAAAGATGATAAAAGATACACAGAAAAAACAAAGAATGAAGGGATTTTGGTTGCAAGAAAGACTCGATCAGTGGGTACCCATTCAAGCAGTCCTCCTCGCCCACGCCTGAATGGATGAAAGACTCCAATTAACTGGAACTAATCATGCAAGTGTGCATTGGAGGTCTCATCAACAAACTGTACAACGAACCTCAGATATAATTATAACGTTCTGTTCTGTTAGTTTAACATTACGTATATCCATTATTTCTTTGCCAAAAGCTGTTTGAACATGCAATAATGAATAATTATACTGAAAATTAATTAATTAAATATACAGTACAGCATGCAGTGTGCATCTTGGTTACATGAGGTGGTCAAGGTTGTCAAGCAATTTTCTAGAGGTGTGCAAGCAGTGTTCATCTTGGCTACATGGGGTTGTCAAGCATATCAAGCGAGGTGTACAATGCTTGTACATCTTGGTTACATGGGGTGTTTGACTTGGAAATTACTCTGGGATATGATGTGCTGCATTTTCTGGGCCATAATCAAGTTGTACAAGGCCACATACAGGCCACATATCCATTGTTGGAAACCTCTTGGTTATATGCAGATCCAAGCCAGTTTCCAACTTGTGCACAGGGGTCTTCATTGCTGTGGTACACACACCCACATACGCACACACACACACACACACACACACACACACACACACACAGGACACACACACAGAGCAGGGTACACACTACAGACAGTTGATTCAGTTTCAGACCACGAGACAGAGCACAGTTGCACATGGCTATAATTATGCCATAATTTGTGACAGGTCCAGCAACGAATTACCTACGCATTGATATGCTTAGTGTGCACATAACCTGCTGAATTCTTGGCAAGAGTTGGAGTAGCTATTTATATATCTCAATACCAATAATTATGTCACATTTATCTATAATCGTCGCGCATTTTATATTTCGGCGTGAAACAGCATGGCACTATCTAATAAATGGCACTATCTAATAATCTTGTAGGGGGGATCCTACTGTAAGTTTGATAACTATGATGTCGGTCTGTAATAGTACATAGCGTAAGCTCACGGTGTGTTTATAATTATAATTATGTCAGTGTATATGTATGATCCTGTTAGTTGTCCGTATCGGTATCGTTTTCATGTCTTGTTTTTCATGTCTTTGTATAATTATAGTCATTTAACATGGTCATTACTAGTTCTTCACATTGCATTCTCTACCCAATCATCAATAATTTTGATATTTGCATACAATGGATTATTTGCTTTTAACCATCTCAGAGCGCTACTTAATCTTTCTGGGGAGACATAGTTATAGAGATAGTGGCCTTTGTAAGATAACTTACGCTTTAACTTCAATGGTACTAGCTCACACTCAGAGGGCAACCTTGGGAGTATTTCACACACTGTGTCTACTTTTGAGGGTACATTAACAGCTGGTCCATGAATACACTTTTGCTTTCCAGTTGGCAATGCTACCATCTTCATGAACGGGACACGCAATCTTTGCTCTAGTGCATTCAAACATTTTAACTCGTCAGGCTCATCCATACCATTAGCTTTTGCTTGAACAGGTAGTACACCTCTACTAATGGAGCCATCACAGGTTTTACAAACATATCTCATGCCGAGTTCAGAATCAGGCTTGAATGGAACAACACTAACTATGCCTGTATAACATCGCAGCTAGTACACACATAATCGGGTCCAATTCTAACCTTTGCCACTGTCAATAACAACATCAATTGGATAACAACATCAATTGGTTTAGTACACGTTCTATTAAACATTTATTCTTAGCTCAATATCTTGATCACTTTCTCTAGCTCTAGCTCTTTTTCTAGACTTCAACTGCTTATCCTTAAAGTACTCTCAGGCTCAGTTTCAAGAGCATAGACATGGACTTTCTATTCATTGCTTTACTCTCAGGCTCTGTCTCAACAAGTCTTGCTTTAGACATAGACCTCTCAGCCTCTGAGCTCTTGCTTTACTCCTCTGACTCATCTGACTCAACTGTTTTTGCTTTAGACATGAACTTTCTATTCATTGCTTTACGTAAAATAACAAGTCTACATAGACCTTGTATTCATTGCTTTACGTAAAATACTCTCAGCCTCTGACTCAACAGATCTTGCTTTACTCTTCAACTGCTTATCCTTAGATTTACGTAAAATACTCTCAGAGCAATACTCTCAGGCTCTGACTCAACTGTTCTTGCTTTAGACATGGACTTTCTATTCATTGCTTTACGTAAAATACTCTCAGGATTTATTTTTTAACTTAGCTTTGCTGCTGATCTGTGATTGCTTCATAACGAACGAGTAGCCATGCATATTGCTCTTTTGCAGTGTTCTACTGCGTGCACACCTTTGTTAAAGGCATATACAATTTCTATGTAGGAATAGTCTCTCACAATATCAGAAATCACTTACCAAGGATCAAGCAAAAATAATTAGATAGATGGAACCACGCCACGCCCCTTAATTTTTCCAAAAGAAAGGGGGTTCAGAATGGCTGCCTACGTACGGTGTGCAGCCTTTGCAGCTCTTGTAGTACTAAGTAGAGTAGCAATACTACGTGCCAAGTAAAGCATTATTTGCAAATCCACGAATTAAAATCAAACTCTTACTTGCACTTCATTCATCCTTGAGCAGCTGTAGCAGTCTACACACACAGACACACACTACCTCGCTTGCGCATGCGCACCGAGGCATAATCAACCTTGTTGATAGGTACGTCTGCAAGAAAAAGAATATATTGGCTTACATTCAACACTAATTCTAATGAAAACCCAAGTGGAACTCTTAGAGGCAACACCTGACCCCGACTTCTTGGCTGCAATAAATAAGCGTCTGCAATAAATAAGCGTACACGTACATGTACATATGACACACTTTTAGTACCTTGACGTTTAGTTCTTGCACTACGTGTTGTAGAGCTGGAGTTGGAGTTGATAGGTACGTCTGCAAGAAAAAGCCAATTAACACTAATAAAAACATTCTCTGATAAAATCAACACCATCGAAGTGGAAATCATCCTCTATTGAAAAAAAAGATGTATGTAACTAAGCAACCATACCTAGGAGTCATACATGTACTCCTCAGTCTGTGGTGTGTCCTGAATACTTGCTGCAAATAATTTAAGAGAAGTCAAATCAGCATACATACATGCAAGTACATGCAGTGTATCTTACCTACTTTTGTACAGCGAGCCCTTTTTATCAATTTTCTTCTTCTCCCTCTCTTGGCCATTTTCTACAGTGGAACTCTTAGAGGCAACACCTGACCCCGACTTCTTAGATAAACAGGCTGCAATAAATAAGCGTACACGTACATGTACATATGACACACGTATATACACACACACAATTTTAGTACCTTGACGTTTAGCTCTTGCACTACGTGTTGTGGAGCTGGAGGAATCAATCTTGTTGACAGGTACGTCTGCAAGAAAAAGCCAATTAACACTAATAAAAACATTCTAATAAAACTCACCACCATCAAAGTGGAAATCATCCTCTATTGAAAAAAAAGATAACTAAGCAACTGTATAGCTTACCATAGGAGTCCTCCTCAGTCTGTGATGTGTCCTGAATACTTGCTGCAATTAATTTAAGAGAACCAATTAATTTAAGAGAACCAATGAAAGCATACATGCATGTACATGCAGTGTATCTTACCTAGCAAGGGGCTTTTGTACAGCGATCTGTTTTTTAGTTCTTCTCCCTCTCTTCCTTAGCTCTGAGCTTTTTTAGAACATCTTCATCTCTCTTCTTTTTTTTTGGCTGCTCAGACAACAACTTGCTCAGTGTGCTACGTGTGTTCGCCACGGTATGTGCACCTCTTGGGTGTCATCTTCATGTGGCTGTTGGGATAAAATAGGATTTAATGGATTATCGGGATGGTTCAGTGAGAGCCAACGATTGTACCGATAGTAAGCACGTACATGATGAGGCTGTGAAGAGGAAATAGGGGGGTCATAGGTAGAAAAGGAAGAGTAGTAAGAGTAGTACGCTGGCATTTCTATCTATATCCCTATATCTACAGGGTAGATACCTGTTGTTTTAAACCCAGCGATAACATTCTTCATATCGTGTGACCACTTTCCCTGGATTCTCACTAATGAACCGGTCCCTCCAATGCGATTTTAGGGGTCCAAAGCACCCCTTGTCAAGCGGAAATGGGTAGTATTGGGGGGTAGAGCAAAAATAATCACTTTGTGCTCTGCAGCTTTCGACAATGTGTCCGTTCGACAATGTGTCCGGGCGCAGCAGCAGTGGTCTATCGCTAGGGGCATATTTCAAAAAGTGATTACAAAACCAGCCGTCAAATATCTCAGCACATAGCATGTCTCCGGCACATCCCCTTCGGTGAGTACTACGTTCAAATTTTTTCGGTTTTTTCGGTCCCATATTACCATTGGAGGACACCAGTTATTTGTGTTTTGTCTCCGGATGAAATCTGGCCTTACTGTCAGCTACTACCTTGGGAGATTTGGCGGCATCCCAGATTCATCCATGTCCGACGGTCTCGTAAATCGTACGTATCAATTGTTTCCTCGAGTAGATCAAAATAGTCATTGAGTGTGTCGATATTTGATGCAGCTGCACGTGCTCTACTGAGAGAAGAGCGATGATGACGTCAGGTCCACCACCCATCACTTACCTGAACAATACCCATGACTTGTTTACGTGACTTGTTTATTTACGTGACTTGTTTACGAGACTTTGGGTATCCACACCGCAGGAGAAAATCAACAAGTTCACATTCTTTGCTTGGCCCACTTTTCGCTCCAGGTTCTACTAACTCTATCACCCAAGGTAGACCGAGGGTCAACTATAGAGCACGAGACATGTTACATCTCGACTTCTTACAACAGCTGGTGGAGAATGGAAGTGCTTTTTCGGATTACTTTGAATCGCCCTTAGTTTTAACGCTTGCATGCCTACAGTCGCTTGCATGCCTACAGCAACTGCATGCCTACAGCAACCGATCTTCTGATGTTAATCTAATAAAATAGAACATCATTCAAATCAAATCATTCAGAAGGTCAAATCATTCAGAAGGCTACATGAAAGCAATTCATGTGCTGCCTTGATAGCCAAGTGGGCTGAGTTATGGTTTAGCTAAATAGCCAAGGCTGGGTTTATTTTCATCTCTCACCTAGATAGATAGCTAGTACTTATTCTTATTCTCATTTATCTTCATTTTCATTGTCATTGTCATCCCATACAGACATACCTTAGTTAATAGGGTCTGCTGCCAAGAACACATCAATTGATCTAGAGTACAGTGCGCATGCGCAGAAACGAACATGCATTGTATGCATTGTGTGTAGTAGTACAACAAAACAGCTCATATAACAGATAACACAACAGCAGAAAGATTAGATATCAGTTTTTGTGCCAGTTCAAGCCCAAAGGCTACTCATGTAGTTAGTTTTCTCTAGCTATACACTAAACAAGTAATTTATTAATATCTCCGGTTTGTGTACTTTAGCAGTTACCACTAGCAAGACTCTGAGTTGGATTTTTTTTTGCACAGATGTTGCAGAGGACCTGTACATGGAAAAAAAATTTGTCTCACTTCGGAGCAATCGGCACCGATTATTGATCGTTGATTGTTGACTCTACTCATAAGACTTCGCTTTCAGGACTGATATTGTTATCATCACCACAAAACTAAAACTAAACTAGATAACAATAGATCTTCTCAGTATTAATATAGATAGATACACACTTTCTGACTGCGTGCTTAAAATTCTCTCTCGTATACACTATCGTATACACTATTAACTGTGGACACCCAAAGCACATACTCTGCGCACTTAAGGCCCGGGTCCAGATTTCAACACCAAAATTTACACTATGTTCATACTGCTGTATTATTTGCAATATACAGTGTATGCTGCATCAAAATGATCCAAAATGAAGCTCAATGTTTTATTTTTCCAAAAAACTAATTAGCTTAATTCAATTATGCTAATTAGTCCCATAAATGGTGATGACGTCATGGCACTTTCAGAAAGAGAAGTGCAAATACGGCGTTGAAGATGCCAAGATCAAGCTTCAAAAACAAGGCTAGATGAACATCTCATAGCTAGGTACTAGTATCCTTGATGGGAAGAGTAGGAGTTATTGTATTCTTGAGATACACAAAATAGCCTACCTCTAGAGTGGCTGTCAGAGCTAAAGAAGCTAGCATAGCTAAGAAAGTTTTACTTCCCATCAAGGAAACATAATCATAACAACATACTCTATCTTTTGAGGGCCTAAACAGCTACTCTTACCTTGTTTAAGTCCGCCGTATTTGTTGCCAAAGATAATCTATGATAGTTCTAGCAGCTAGCTAAGCAAATACATTGACCTTATGACGTCACATGCAATGAATAACATTAATAAACATTATGAATCTCATTAACACTACACGATCTACATGATCTACATAAAATGTTGGCAATGAATAAAATTAATCTTATTAGTGATTTCGCAGGAAATTCAAACTACACTGCATGCAATAGCTTTGCTCACTAGCTTATTCTACAGTCTTTTCTGATCAAAATGATATATGACAAGTAGCGATTGGTTCAACTGTTGCAGAGTTAGAGCTTGATTAGCACACTATAAGTGTTGTAAAATTTCTCCACAATTTCCTTAAATTAGAACACAGGAAATGGCACAAACCGCACATTCCAATTGAATTCCAACTGTAGGCTTTAGTTAAAGACATATTTCTAAGGTTGTATTGAGTTTTATAACATCAAATTTGACACACATAGAGAATAAAGACAGGAGAATCAGATTATATCATAAGAATGACAAAAGACACAGAAATATAGATTATAAAAATGACAAAAGAAACAGAATAAAAAATGACAATAGACATGACTATGCATTATAAAATCTTTAAGTCACCACAAAGTAAATCATCTAGCAGAGGAAAAGAGAATGTTTCTTCTTCATTGTCGTATGCTACTTTAAATTGCTTAGACACAGCATCATAGCATCATAGGAAATCACAGTTCCACTGTACCAAACATCAGTGCCATCAACGGTGAACAGATGTTTGACTCGCCTATACAAAAGTAGTTCGGGGTCTCTCACAAGATCACTGTGTTCAGGTACTCTTGACTGTGCATGTGTTGGTACGGGAAGAAGCAACTTAGACAGGTTGCTACACAGTTCTTGAACTGTCAAGGGCCGACGATCATGAGAAAATTGGAACAGGTGCTTTTCATTTTGCTGACTGAGCACTTTCCGGCGAAAGTTGATCTGGGCTTTCACACCTTCTAATTTTGATTTCTTTGTCTTCATCTTACTCAACTGTCATCTTACTCAACTGTAACTGTACCTCACTACTGCTGGTCCAAAGGCCATAAGTTTGTATCTTTAGAGTTAGCTCTTCCTTGTCCTTTAGCTCCTTCTCATGTTTCTTTGACAGCTCACGTTCTCTTTGCAGAAGCAATTCCAACCTTTTTGCTTTGATTTCGTCAGTCCGTTTCCGAAAATTTTGTTTGTGGACTTTGGAGAGTTTACGAGCAGCACTCTTCTGTCTGAGCCAAGCAGATGTCTTGTTCTGGGAGAATAAGATCATAGACTCCAGTGCAATGTAAGTAGCGTTTGGTTTTTGACCCATGAACCTGTCGAGAAGGGCAAAATCCCGCTCTGGCATTACATTACTCAAAGGTACTGATGATAATGACAGGATCTGATACAGCATGGAATTCACCTCCAGGTAAGTGGTCAGGCATTAGTCGTTCCATTGTTAGGGCAAAGCTCTTAAATAACAATTGAAGCAACTCCTGAACTAGTGCATCATTCTCTGTCTCAGCGTACAATGCATCCATCACTTCGTCCTGAAACGATGTGGTCTCTGGGAACAAAATGGCTTCGTTGTCTAAAACACACTGAGCGTCGTCACTCCACTTTTGCATCCTGTCTCTCATCTTGGTATAGACTTCACCCATTTTCAGGATTGACAATGTAGAGGTCTGCAAGTAGCGCCAAAAAGGACCACTAACCAACTTGTCAATTATTCCCAAAGCTTTGCACCCTGCGATATGAAGTGGTGACTTGAGGTCTTTCAGAACAGCTTGCAGGAGTAGGTTGAGATTTGCCCCATGGTATTTCAACAAATATTCTGTCATGTGTGACTTCAAGAAGAACACTCCTGCAGCATCATAGAATAGAATGTTAAACCTATTGCCAATAAAGGAAGCTAGTGGTAGCCTTGCTATTCCATTCTGTCGTAAGAAGGTTCTGAAATGAGTGGAGCAACCAGACTGTTCAGACCCGCGGTGGTGGAATGCTTTGCATGCTGTCCGTATGAGCCTTTGTGTTCCTGAGCTCCTCGAATTTGGGGTGCTTTCTTCCTCACTGTTTGCAGCCTCCCATACCTTTAGTGTCTCTTCTGCTGAGTCTGCTAAGGCGATCAGAAAATGTAACCCACAAAAAAAGTTATTCATCCGGGTAAGTTGTTCTTGTTCCCCACTAGTCATATCGTCCCAATTGTCCACAATGTCAGGTAGGATACTAGCTCGGTAATCAGATAACAGAGTAGAGAAGAGCTTTTCGGCAGCATGTCGATCAGACATGGTGTTCTTCAACTTATATACTATCTTTGATGACACGCTCGACTGCCCAATTTCCTGTCTCACAACATCTAAGTCATCAAGAATCTCTCGGAAAGTATCCAATGTTGTCTGTGCTGACCCTGAAAACACGTGTCGCAGCCCTAGAGTGTATGTTTCTTCTGAAGTGGCCAGATCAAATGTGGAAAAATGGTGGCCATGCTTGGTCGTACCATCAGTTTGTAGTGTGTAGTGCTCACCATCTTCAGAGCCCAGTTGTTCACCTAGTTGTGCTTGAGCGACTGTCAAGCACTCGAGCATCATCTGGCAGACTGCAGTTCTTTTGGGTAGACGGTCAGCTTTCTTGTGCACTAGATTTGTCAGTACACTCTCAATCACTGACCGGACATTGTTGACACCAACATTAAGCGAAAGCAATTCATAACAACAAGCACGGACATCATTGGTGTATTTCCCCCCTTCGAATGTGACAATATTGTCTGACATCACTTCATCAACTTTGTCCTTTAGTTCAGCATTGTCATATTCAAGCTTCCTGACTTCTTCTACAAGTAGATTCTGTTTCTGTCCGTACTCTCGTTCTAGTTCATCCAGTTCCTCACAGTTTTCACCTCCACTGATTTCTGAGAACTTTGATTTCCAATAGGAAGCCCGGTGTCTCAGTCGATCAACCTTTGCCTTGAGTGAAGTCACTTGTTTGGCACTCTTAGTGGCCTGTTTCTGGAGCATGTCTATAGCTTTCTTGTCTTTCTTGAGTTCTTGGGCCTGATCCTTAATAGTATCATCTCTCCTTTTAGTTCGCTTTTGTCCATTCCTTCAAGCAGCGTACATTTTCTGTCTTGATTGTTTTACAACATTCTTCATTTCTGCACATGATGAGCAACTACTGCCCTCACCACCAGTATCAGTGGAAACAACAACTTTGCCTTGTGAAACAAAGACCCGAGGTAAGGAGTATAAGTGAGCCTTAAACTCAGCAATCATGGTGACCTTGTCACTGGAGGATGGCATTTTCTTTAGGTTCATAAACTTTGCAGACAAGCGAAGCACACTTTGCCGAATCGATTTGATGGTAGGAAATTCTTCTTGCTCGCGTTTGGCTGAAAACAAGGATGACATCCAACACCACAGCACATAGAAAGTGCAGGGCGAATTTCTGTTCATGAAGTTATACAGCTCCAAAACAAACTGGTTTGTTATATGTGATGCAGGCACATTGAGAGCTTCAATATCTGATCCTTGGTCAGAATCATCTGCTACTGCCAAGAGACGCTCAGACGTTAGCCCCACAGACGTCAGGGTGGGGTACAGATCCTTGAAATCAGACATTGGTGCCTATATAAACAAATAGTCACATGTAAACAGACCTTTAATTGTGTAGCTGTATATACAGTGTACATTCCCAGAATGACTTAAGCATAACAGGCTATGTGTATACATGTACCTAATGATGGTTTAACTATGTACAATTTTGCACACAGAATAAATCCAGTGTCATATAAAAACCTAGTGAAAACATTCACCAAGGGGAAAAAATCAAGCTTACCTTGTTGATCAGCACCCTTGATAATTTTAATTTAAACAACACTTGAGTCGTCTATATACAGTCTTGTGCCACAGGTACAGACCTTAGACATCGGACATTAGTGCCTATATAACAAATAGTCACTATGTAAACAGAACTTTTATTGTCTAGCGTCAAACATGTACACTCCCAGAATGACATAAGCATAACACTGTCAGGCTACATGTATGTTTAACTACATGCATGTAAAAAGGATGAGTACCAAAATTTACCAGAATATCTCCAGTATCATATACCCACCGAGGGAAAAAAATCAAGTTTACCTCGTTAATCACCACCTTTGATAAGCTCAGAAAGCGTTTTGAGGTATTTAAACTACACTTGAGTCTTCTACAGTTATGTGGGACGGGTGCAGATCCTTGATATCGGAAATTAGAACCTATCTAAACAAATAGTCACTATGTAAACAGACCTTTTATTGTCTAGCGTCAAATATGTACACTCCCAGAATGATTTAGGCATGCCAGGCTATGTATCTAATGATGGTTTAATTATGTATATGTGTTTCTTTCAGAAAGATAGAGTACCATTCTTTTGCATTCAGAATATCTCCACAGTTTCATATAAACATCAGGTAAAAGCGTTCACTAAGGGAAGAAACAAAGCTTACCTCGTTAATCAGCACCTTTGATAACCCCAGAAAGCGTTTTGAGGTCCTTCAACAACACTTTAAGTCCTCTACAACTTTGTGCCACGAACTGTGTTCTAATTATGCGGATAAAAATATTTCGAAAAAATTTCACTTCCGGAATGCCTAATCTTATCAGTGCCTGACCCAGGCCTTAACTGCGCAGAGTAGCTCTATAACACTCCAATACTTTTGAGCGAAATGGTGAGAGAACACTCGTTTATTAAGCTTCCCTCTACACTTTTCGTGGTATGTGGAGCAATAGGTGATGAGTTACATGCGACTGTTGATTTGAATCAACCTCTTGAAGTGAGGCTTCGGTGTTCTGTTGTTTTGTCTCCATTCTGTTATTCCTGTCATTCTGTTATTCCTGGTTGCCCAGAAACCCCTGCTGAGAAAATTGGGCAGGGCTCCCCAATGAAGCAGCCCTGCCCATCTTTTCATGTCAATCATCAGAGATAGCACCGTGAATCGTTTCACTTTGGCTAGCTTTGTCTCAGCTAGAGCTAGCTAGCTACCTCAAACAAAGAAGACCAAGACTTAAGTTCTAGTATCAATCCTGCATGCTCCAGTATTCTCAGACTCAGCTCTAAGCACAACTTTATTCGATATTCAGGAAGGACAAGTTTAGAACAATCTCAGCCACATGAAACCTCTCAGGTAAATGATGGTGCTCAGCTAGACTAGATTGACACCTGCCTTTTAGAATGTCTATAGCTAGCTAGCTACATGTAAAAAAAGTCATTACGAACAATAAGCAGTAGGTGTGCCCCAATCAATAGGGTGTGGCACAGGAAGTGGGCATGGTCAAAATTTCGCGGCGCTATTGCATTTTTCAAAGGAAAGCCCTGTGTCAAAAGTCTGGCTATGCCCCTGGGCTGCATGCAAACTATTACCAACTTATTCACGGAATAAGGCTGTCAAGTCGAGTGTTCCAGCGACTTTTCTGCTCTCTCCTGCGCCCCGGACTTGAGGCATTGCAGTATCTGTACGAAGGGAGCGATGTGTTTCTGTGGGTACATACTGAAGTCTCTGCTTCAAAACGCTGCCTTTCATGTTTGATGGCAGGATGATGTCCCCACTGAAACATAGTGTTGTACTTGTGATTTCTCCTCTGGTTTCTCTGGTTTCTCTAATGGTCAACCAAGTCACGCAACTTCGCAGTATTCACTCTGGCAACAGTAAGTTGACAGCAAGCTTCAGGCAGTATCGCCTACTCTACAGCTCTCCGCGATCAGTTTGATGAAGCCTCTTCTGTGTGACTGTCTGGCGATAATAATCATAAACTATTAATTGAAACTGCAGGAGTCAATACTCGTCTCTCTGAACTAAGAGCATTCACTCCTTCTGGTATTCCGGTGTTGCTACAGCGACAGTGATAGATGGGTGTTGAGAGAATATCTGAAGATGTAGCCATCTCAGCAAAACGTGTAATTGTATACCTTGTACGTCCATTTCTTGTACACTTTAGGAGATCACCCGTACCATTCTAGGACACAGGTAGCATGGGCAAAGTTGATGGTACTGTTCGCGTGGTGTTGCAGTTTGCAACTGGGTATGGGTTTGTTGGTTTGTATGCCACGATTCACTATGGAGCACCACGATCACTGGAGGATTATTTCCAAGAGAGCGGACGTGCAGGCCGAAACTGTACATCTACAAGAGTCACTTGCTGTGAGAGGATGGGCGTACCTGTCGAAGGTATATGCTGCTCCAGTACTTTAACAAAAGTTTGGTTAGTGTGGCGTGTAACTGTCGTCTAATTGAACTTTCATATAACATAAAACATAAGTGAGTCCGTGTGCCTGCCTGAAGGATGCCATCGCCTTCACTCTATCCTTCACTCACTCTATCCACGCCTAACAGTGGAAAGGTTCGATTTTCAGTACTTTTTCAGCTACTTTTCATTGATCCCACTGTTAGGCATATAGCTTTGAACTATTGTCACTTCCGGATTTTTTTTCAATATTTTTTCTCCTTATAATTGAAGCCATAAGTGGCACACAATTACTAATCAGTTGTCGCCAACAGATTCTACTTTTCATACGGTTGATTTTTTACATAGTTTCTGTCAAAAATGTACCACTATAGTCGCATTTTATAGGTCTCAAATCCATATTTGTGACAGTGCCAATGAAAACGGACCAATTTAAAAAACATGGTTTTTTCACAGGTGCTAACTTCAACCCTTCCTCTACCTACCTGTAAAAATGTGGGTCTCTACGAAGCTTTAAACAGGTTAAGCGCGGACGTTGAAGAAACTCACCGAACATTCATTTTTTACAATGAAATTTACTGTCTACGTGAGGGGAAATTCCCTGGGAATTTCCCTATTATTGTTAATTATTTTGAAATAAAAGATGACAACTTACTAAACTTACTATTTCATCAGCCCAGTACTTACAATCATCAAGAGGAGCCAGGTATAATGCATAATTTAGCAACAGAAATAGATTAGCTAGCTAGCTTGGCGTAGATCCACTCTTGTTTCTTTAGATGTACGTATCCCGTATCCCGTGCCACTTGTCCTCATAACAACCTCTCATAACAACCTACAGATACAGGGGCGGATCCAGGGGTGATTTTGAGGGGCTGAAGCCCCCCCCCTTTCGAAAAAACTACCATGTGTTGTAGTCTGACTCTACAACAATTTTACCACCAATTATGCATCTGTCTGTAGACTCACTTGAAATCACTTGAGAGATGCTAGACAACAGCTACTAGGAGTATAAAGGATCTAGGGTAGCTAGCTGGACGTACCTAGCTAGCTAGCTAGCTGTATGTACGTACCTACATCTGATCAGTACAGTATCACCATAGTAAGTGCAGAGGTCAACGTCATTAATATGAAAGTTCAAAGGTCAAATCTTGCAAAAAAAACCGTCTCCGGCGAGGCCGCCTTCGTACGGGGCTTTGTCGCCTCTTTCTAGCTAGCCCCCCCTTTGTTTTTCCTGGATCCGCCCCTGAGATAAGTAGTAAGTTAAGATAGCGTTTCCTCCGACACTAACCACCACCACCACCTGGGGGAACCATCAATATAAATGTTATCAGACAGTTTCCTGGGCCCTATGATGTGATCACCCATCCCATCAGCTCAGGTATATTAAGGACTGGGACCTTCAATTAGCTAAAACGCAGCCACGCCCACGATTTTGTGCAGCTATTTATCTTTTTTAGTTCTAAAAACGGTGTTTCCTTTTAGCTTTTAATTCTTAGTATAGCAGGTAGTTCAAAGGCTTAAGCACCGCTGGGAGAGAGCCAGAGCCACTTCTTTGGCCAAAGGTGAGATTTTGCACAAAACTTAGTCTTACAGCTGACAATAAGTGACATTTTTATTTTTATAGGCAAATAGAAATGATGCTCCCTCCCAGCTGCTTAAGCCTTTGAACTACCTACAATTACTACCTACAATTAAGAGCTAAAAGGAAGGTTTAGAACACCGTTTTTTTAGAACTAAAAAAGACAAGTAGCTATCCAGAATTGTTCGTGGGCGTGGCTGCGTTTTAGCTGATTCAGCAATAATTGAAGGTCCCAGTCCCTGAGAGTGATAACCAGTGTACTAAATTAAATTAAAGGAGGAAAGCTTCTTATAAGGCAAGTTGGATCAAGCCTTAAATCGATAGGGACAAATACTAAGTGAAAGACTACCTATAATATATCAGCTGTATGAAGGACAGACACTTTCTGTAGGCTCCATACAAGTGAGGGATCTTTTATAAGACTGGCTTAATCTGTTTTGAGATACACGCCTCAAAACGCATGTGTGGACGTAAAGCGAGGACGTAAAGCGAAGACAGAAAAAAGCATTCTTGGTGTGTGCGCTACCGTAACCAGCTACCGTAACCATCATATGAATCTCATTCAACAAACGATTGCAATGATTCTCAACGCCGGACACAGTTCAAAACAGGTACGTAACAACAACTCAAAAGTGAGACTCTAGTTCAAAATATTATTTGTCTTGTGCAGGTATATACGAGGTTACAGAAGTTGAACCTTTCATTGTCTCGACAGCGTACATTAGCCTACTTGGATGATCGTCCTGTGCTGGAATGGAAATCTTGTATAGATGTCATCCCCAGGTATATGCCCATAAATGTATCCCTCGTCATTACCCTCGTCATTGTGTTAAAGTCGTCATTATGTTAAAGAACTTTGTGTGCTCAAGTAGGACTTGGTTTCACAGTGTGTATAATATAGTCTATGCCAACAAAGATATACATGTTTTAATTTATACAGGTTGTCGATAATGAGGAATTGGAAAGTCCGTCGCAGAATGCACAGATTCTGTCAAAAGATGAGAATAAAGATCCACCAGTTGACAAAGAACTGTTAAACCTCTCTTCGCACAGTTCCAGTTTCACTTCTTGTAACACTCCAACGTACTCCGATTTCACTCAATACTCGTCACAATCCCTGTTGATATAGCCTTTTTAGGACCTCCTCCTAAGCCGTATCCTTCAAGATTCGCCTAGTTTACTAAGCAATGTGTGCATTAAATTTAGATTACGTAAATTAGTTGGAGACAACATCGACAAAGAAGTACGACCTCGAGACATGCGTAGCGACTACCAAACAAAATCTTTTCACTACTTTCATACCTACGCTGTTAGGGATCGTGTTGACTGCTGGAGTCAGTGATCAGTTACCGTTTGTTGAGGTTGGCAAAGTACCCTTAGGCGAGTTGATTCCACTCCTCATGAAAAATTTCTCTGTCTTGATCTGTCGTGCACTCAGAAAGCATGTACAAGACGTTTGGGAAGGCCATTGAAAGACACATTCAGCACGAGTACTCCCGCTCAGAAATCAGAAGTTGTAAGTAAAAATATTGGTGTCTGTTTGCATTCTATACTTTACATATAGGTTCCTATTGGAATTGAGCTAAAATCAAAGCAGAAGTACGAGGACATGGTGCAAATTCTTGGGACCTTGCAGGAGTATGTACCCAGAACTGAAGAAGTGTCCGTGCCGAGCTTACCAAAACCACTGACTCTTCCATCATAAACTGCTATTCGGTGTGTATGCTGCCTGCATGTGTAAAACTTCGTGTAATTAGTGTTCACTGTGTGCTGCTAATTATGATGTGCAATAATTCATAGGAGATCAGATGACTGCTGCACGAATTAGAGGTAGCAAAAGGGTAATGAGCAACTCTGAAACAGACTTAGATCGATTGAAGGCATGCTAAAGTCATATTTCTTGAGGTAAGGCGGTATATACATGTTATATTACTGTTACCACTATTCAATTTCCCCTGTCATTTTTACTTTGTCATGCAGATAATCTGGAAAAGATTATATTCTACAGCATCTGGTGGTACTTTTTCCAACTTTGTAACCTTGTTAATTGAAGAAATATTCGAAAAGACCCACACGCTGATGTCAATGCAAGTGAAGATTTCTTCGTCTCTGTTACTGAAAGCCACGTATTAACCGCTGCAATGACGTTGCTTGAAATGATGTCAAAACCTTCAGAGAAGTATATACTTCTCTGCTATTTCATCGGAGTTGGATCCCCTGCAGAGACGGCAGTTAATGTTGTTCACTGCAAATTTGTTAAGCTACATGTTGACCCTCAAAGCACTATAGATGAGAAGGAGAAAGAGAGTTTGTTGATGCCATTAGAGAGGGAGATGGCGAGAGAATATTGAGATGCTGGCGTTACTTCCTGCTATTGTTTAGAGAACAAACTATGCTTCTCGCACAAGAAAAGTTCCGCCTTGCAACTGAAGTGGAGCAGGACTATAAACACACACGGTCGACCTGGTAAACTCCATATGGAGCAGCTAAACAAAGAATTGCAAAGGTGCATTGAATGGATTAGGATTTAGGATCTAAATTTTAAAAAAGTTTGATGAGGACAATGGTGTGCCCAAACAAGCTGGAGCACCTATTGGCTCAAACATTTCTTTTCTAAGACGGCTCCTAAAAAACAAGTACATGTGCGACATACTGTCGTACGTGCGGCAGAATATTATTGTTCGATCTGTGAGATGTCTACACAGTTTAATCTCTTCTACAAGATACGCCAAACCTTCTTCTAAGGTCCCGGGTTCAGCACGTACAATGTACTTGATGTTTGGCTTATTTGGAGACACCCAGGAACCCAGGAGTTAAACATCATCTGAGAGAACAGCTTTATCCAGCTTTATCCAGCTGTGTTGGAATGCCGCTCTCATCGTCTAGCTGGACACACTCACAGGGTACGAGATAGAGCAAACCATCAAATCGCTGATCAAGCTCTGCTACAATGTGAGACAAAAACTCATTTTACAGGGATAGTACTAGTTGTTGATGGGGGATTGCTTTGCTGCTTGCCGAATAGAAATCCCATGGAGAAGTTTTTCAGCCTCAGAAAACTGCTTATGGAACTTGTTAGTGATGTCACACCAGTTACGGTCACTACTAGTGCACCTAATGTAAGAGTGTATACTGGGTCCACACGTCGTCCACGCATCTACGCATCCGCCCCCCAGACCTGACCCGGACCATAGTGTATCTCCCGAGATGCCTGGCGTTATGCAATCGGTAACACAACTATTAGAGGCTCAGAGAATGATGATGGCTGCTCAAGTACAGGCCATGGCAGTACAGGCCATGGCAGCACAGACTGTTCCCCCACTGAATAAGTTTACAACGCCCCAATAGCTTGAGCACCTGTGAACTTCGCCTTAGATACAGTTCAAATTTAGTGTTATTCTTTCGGCCTCGGTGTTGCGTGCAGGATAACAATTATAAATTCGAACAGTTCAGAACAAATAATTATTTCTGGCCTCTGTGTTCCTCTGTGTTCCTCACAATTTATGATACTGCGACAACTGTGGTCACGCACAAAACTAACAGTAGAAACTTTAGTGGTATCTCTGGTGCCTCTGGTGCTACAGTACTACCTCTTCCGCGGGAATTGGTCTATCCCGAGCACTAGTCTGGGTTCCCCTAACCTATATCAAACAGTGTTAATGTAAGTGTTTATAATAATCAATTAAGTTCTTGGACCGATCCATAGAAAAAGACTTAAAATCATAACAAACTTAGCTATAGAGTAGTCAACCTGTCAGGACAAAGGACGAGCACGTAGTGGAGTGAAAAAGGTGAATTCGGTTGTCTACACACAGGATATTTGATTCTTCCATGTAATTAGTGATAGGTCATAGACGTTCTATTAGACGTTCTATTCTGGACACTACGAAGCTATCATGTAGTCTGAAACCTGAACATTTTTCTTACCCGACTTGGTACCCCGTATAACTGAACCGCTTCTAAAAATGCTCTGTTATTCCCCATGAACCACAAATGATTATAGCTGACGTGTACAAGTATCCAAGTATCATAAATTTTTGTTGGTGCAAATTTATATACATTAAATGTTTGTACAATACAGCCCTCGAGCCCTCAATCCAAGCAAGTAGCCTGACAGAAGAACACCCCCACTCTACCACAGTACAAAAGAAGACCTTCACCGTGAGTAGAAGCCATCAGGTATGCTGCCAGTGTATACCAGTTCTCAATTGAAAGTGGCCTGGAATCATACCTTCTCGGTGTTGAGGACGTCGTTTCAAAGTTTTCAGCCTCGTCTGCCACAATCAAATAGATAAACTGACATTCGACGTATCAATTAAGCACTGCAGTTGCGAATTTGAAACTTCCAATTGTACCGCAGAGTGCAACTGGTGCACAAAGAAAAGGTGTACTGGTACTGGTAACTGCCCTTGACATTGAGCCAGATTACTAATAACTTCCAGTTGTCCATCTACTACTAACATCTCTCGGTACAAGAGAGGGGTGCCGGAACACCTACGCCCACACACACGTTGCTAGGGAGCGCTAACTATGAACACGGATGTATTCACAGAATTATGAAGCAATAAACTAACTACTAGTGTGCACTCCAAAAACGAAAGATACACATGAGTAAATGCACACAGCCCCAACAGGCCCAAAGGTAAGAGAATAGATCATGTGACTAGGTAAATTGGCAGCGAATAAATTTTGGTAATTTACCGAATCAAGGTGACATTGCGTACAGAGAAGTAGACATTCTAAATACGTGTAGATCTATATTAAATTTTTTTAAACAGGTTATAGTGTCATTGTCGACGAGCTGATGATGGCAGCACCAAGTTCTCTAGCTCACACTCTTCACTTGATCCACCATATTAATGATGAAACTATAGTCTACCTAGATCTTGCCAAACATGATGATAGCACAGGGCCCACACAAAAATGTCTGACCTTAACAAGCTTGACAAAGCTTTATACCTCTTCCCTTGTTGTTCAGTCTTCAGAATAATGTTTTCTAAGCTTCAGAGAAGAGAGAAGCTTCAGCCATTCCAATAATGATAAAACGGGAACTGACTTCTAGTACACGATAGTACACGAATATAAATGTCACAAAAGTGAACGAGAATATCCATTAGTCAGAATCTGACTAACGATTGACGCAACTAGTACCAGGCCTAGTTGTTCGCCTAACCGTTATAAAAGCGAAAACTCGGCCTGGGATCGAGGCTAGGTCCACCTCCCAAAAAGAAGAGATCTGGCCACACAACCTATGGTTATAAGTACTGTAAGTATTGTGAGCACTGCCATCAGCAAGTGTCAAAGACCACTTATTGCCTCTGCTTAGAGCTCTACTGCTGAGCCAGTGGTCACAGCGACACTGACGACAATCTTGATGATGAACATTCAGCTTGTTCCGGTATAAATTGAATAAGGGACTAGATCTAGATATAGCTCGAAATATAATTGAAGCACTAAGCATAATAGTGTGTGCTTAACTCAGACGGACGTGTGCGTGTGCGGGCCTGCATGGGGCTAGCTGTATCATAATTATGACATAATTATTACTGGTACTACATAGCATTATATATAATACACGTTTTAATATACCGGAACTGTGTTTATAATTCCGTTAAGTTTATAATTCCGTTAATCGTCAGATGGTGATCATGAGCCAGGCAGCATTGACTCTCAGCAGTCTACAGTTTTGTCTGATCATGATTTAGGCCATGCAAGCTTCAATACTGGACTAGATCATCAACTGGACTAGATCATCCCATTCAGGTATATATATCATTCAGGTATATATATACGTATATATATACGAGTATACGAGTCAGTACAGTATCTGATAAGGAACCCTCTGACAACCCATTTACGAATATTCAACATCACATCACACTATACTCACAATAATTTGTGCCTCATGCATAAGCTATGGAATACTACCTATTATTAGTATGGTCATCTTCTAATTCAGCAGCGAATTCTGACAACGTGACTACCCTCTCTATACATGACTACCCTGTCCGCTGAATTACCGGTTAATTTGCCTTGTCCTTTGGCAAAGTGCTCTCAAATGTAGCACTTAATTGATTCGTTTCTTGAAATTCTTTGTTTTGACACTTGGCCGAGCCTTTCAAGTCAATAGCATTATTGAACTTGCATCCAATGTACCTTGCATCCAATGTACCTGCACAGATACACAGATACACAAGGCATTAGGTTTTGATGTAAATGATTGGTGCACTGAGTACGTCACTCCATATATGAGTTTGATAACTGTGTTTATACAACAGCTGCAAAGAATCGAAGAAGTGTTGCCATGTAGAAATGCGTCAACGTACTGAATGTGGATATCGCCTGGTTCCACACAAGCCTACAGACCACTAAAGCGAAGTATCACCAAACTGAAGCATCTCAATGTCAGAAATGGGTCAGAAATGGGAAGTGGGAAGAACGAAAGAAATCAATTCCATCAGATTTTTTGTGTGACATATTATGATGGCAATGTATGGAAGACGTTTTGAGTATTTTAATTATTTTCTGGCTAACCCAAACTCTCATTAAGTGTAGACTGGTTCCAACCATTCAAACACACCACTTAATCTACAGGCGCATTATATCTTACTGTTCAAAATCTTCATCGAAGTGAGAGGTACAAAAAAGAAAACGTGATATTGGTTGGAGTCAGTATTAACTCGTATCTTTGTGATCGGCAAAAGTGGAAGTAAAGAAAACCATCAAGAACATTGTAAAGAAATATTGAAGCTCAGAGACTTCGATATTCCGTCCCCTTACTATTGATCCCATGCACAATCTTTTTCTGGGCACTGGCAAGCATGTATTTAAGGTGTGGAATATTTTAAGAACAAGACCTTGTTTGAAATTGAAAGTCCAATAAATATATCGAGCAATTACGGTGGTTTCACAGCTGATCAGTGGAGGCATTGGATAATATTGTATTCCATTATTGTATTCCATTATCGTTTTAAAAGGTGTCATTCCTGACTCGCACTAGAGATGTTGGCTGTTGTTCGTTAGAGCATGTTCAATTCTCCCCCGCATTTGTAGAGCTGATGATATCGAGACTGCTGATGTCATGCTATTACAATTTTGCAAACTGTTTGAAGATATATGTGACAGGCTCTGGGAAAAAGGCAGCAGGCTACAATTGTTGAGATTTAAATACCAGATGATAGAGCAAAGAATTGCCTGTGCATTGATACGCTTGCGCTTAGTTTGCACATACCATGCAATAGCGGTATTGAGAAACGCCCACTTAAAAATTGCTAAATTGGGAAAAGTAAGGTAATGGTTGCTGCTTAGACAAACTAGCGCTTCGGTGGAACGCGTTGGATTCAGAGCATCAGGTTGGTAGTAGAAAGACTGTAGATAACTATAAGTTATCAGCAGTCCATAAATCTAGCTATTGCTCAATACCAATATCTGCTCCAATATGGCCTTTTTCCCAGAGCCTGTCACATCAGTATATCACTCCGAACATGCACCTTCATTGCCACATTATGGATTGTATAAGACCGTCGCATACATATTGGTGTTTTGCATTTGAACGTTACAACGGAATTCTAGACACAAAATAAAAAATCAATTGAATCTCAGCTGTTGAAATTAGAACAGGAAGCAGACAAACTGCAACTCCCTGCTAAAGATGATTTTCTCTCTCTTTTGCCTCCAAATTGCCTCCAAATGCTGACAAAGACAATGACCATTGATTTTAATGCATTTGGTATATACATCGCCTAAAGATCTGCACTTATCCTTCAAAGCCTTTTCAAAAGAATGCTTTGACGGAAAAGTTGTTTCAACAGCAAATTTGTCTACATAAAAAGAATTGTTCACATGTATTATTTCTACAGAGAGCGTGGCCGCATCCAACTAGTAAATAACAATATATCCTCATCAATTATAATGGCTAATTGGCCATCTACTGGAAACTCACTCGATACTCTAACTAGTGAGCAAATGAAACTAGTGAGCAAATGAATATAGGTGAAGTACAGTATTTTGTGAAGCACTCGATTAAGACTCTGCAAAGCCCTACGGATACCCCAACTGACCCAACTGATTTGGAGTATCTGCTAAGGTATGTTTGGCCATAGATAAAGTTGTCCCCCGAACCACGCCGCGGTTGCCCTCCAGAGACTCCCGCTTGCCTCGCGGGAAAGTGTTTTATGCCTTTTCTGTACAGTAACAAAGGATTTTATATGGATAAAGACTTTAAATAGTATACTATGTATGCCACGTGGCTAGTAATCTTGTTAGCTAAAGACGTTTGACTCTAGTTGGGCGCTTGTTTTAAAAAGTAAGTGTTTTTGGAATTGTGGAATTGGCTATGTACCTCTGAAAAGCAAGTTCATTGTATTGATAGTGTTTACTGTATATAAAAGCTTAACCCTTTCCACGCTTTAGCCGACTATAGTCGGCATGGCTACTGATAAATTTCAAAAAATCATTGTGCACACTGTGTTGGAGCTATGCGCACGCTGCAGGTACCAGCACATGCGTATTGAGCTGCTCTTCCACATGGTATTTTGAATATTTTGCTTCGAGGTACGGTTTGATCAGAATTGTCGAAAGAAAAGTGACCGTTTTATAATTGCTACAAGATCTTTGTAGTACAACCTCAGGGAGGTTCTAGGGAAGCTAGAGAGTGAGAATATCGATGCTTATGGCCTTGTAGAGTGAGAGGACAGTGACTGAGGTCATAGCTAGGTAGGAAGCTTCCTTTCAGAGGTCAAACTAAAAAGAAAGAGCCTGAGAATCCTGAGGAAGACGCACTTGAGGTGGACCATCTTCCTGAACCTGGTAAGTCACTATGAGTAGCATTTGTAGTCTTGATAGCTTCACTATAGGTTTGTTTAGGCTAGTAAGTACAACAATGGACATCATGAGCCACCATTGAACTTGTAAACCTGTGTGTAGGTGAAGAAAATATTTCCCGGGAAAAGGGCGTCTGCCGATAGAACCTCAAATACAAGTTTCTGCAGATCCTGAGTGAGCCATGTCACCGTGAGAACATTCTGAACACTTATATTATATCATGTGTTCAGTCACTTCGTAACATCATACAATATTGTTTGTGTACATAATTGTGAATTTTTGTTAACAATTGTTATTTATGGGGTGGTGGTTGGTTGCTAGGCAACGATGATGAGTCCATGGATGCGACAGGTCCGGTTCTACCTGTGGAACTTTGTTACAAGTGTTTTTAATATACGGTTCATGAGTTATAAATTTTTTAAACAAAATATGCAAATATTCACTTTTAATTAAAGCAGGGAAAGGGTTAACAGACATCTTGATTGATAGAAATAAACAATGAAAGCTTGACTATTGGCATTGAAATAGTGATGAAATAGTGACGATAGTTTGCGATAGTGTGTTTGGCTATGTACCATTTGCTTCCTAGTGATTTGTATGTGGATGTCTAGATCACTGACACCTATTATTGAATGACCAATGCATAGAAATGACCTGTCAACAATTATTAAATCCTTCCACAGGAGAAATAGTGGCCCATGAGAATTTGCTCTATAAAGTACCGTTATTGGACAAAGAAGGTAGCTATAGATTTGGTGTATGTACTGTTTTTATGCCGTAGCTAAAGTTGGTGTGGTACGTTGTGAAAGTGTATCTCTTTTGCTTTCTAATGATATAAATTGTACCTCCTCCAAGGAAGATGAGTGTGAGCCTAGTACAAGCGATAGTACCTCGACTAATGATATAAATTGTACCTCCTCCAAGGAAGATGAGTGTGAGCCTAGTACAAGCGATAGTACTTCGACTAATGATATAAATTGTGCCAACAAAGGGCAAGAGGACATAGAAATGAAAATCCCACAATTCAACAGTGCCTCCGAAATGCCAATGCATTGAGGGTTCAAAAGAGTTTGGCCTTAAACCCAGTGAGAGGGAACTCTAGCAGAAAGAGGCAATTGTTTAGAGACGAAGACATCACAGTTAATGACGATATGAATTCCCCATTACCAAAAAGAAAGTGTTCAAGAAAGACCAATGCTAAATAGCCAACTCTATAGATACATGCAGTACATTTATTTTTATAATTACTTGTACATGCAATGGTTGACGCCTATAATATTTCCTTGACTTCTAATTACATGACTTCTAATTACATAATTATATAGAATGCAAAATACGAATTAGCTCAGTGTCTTCCTGATACCAGTGCTCTTCTTCACTAATTTTTTTGCGCACGTTTGTATGCCTCCAACCAATGTGATGCCAATGAGAAGCCCCGAATTGTTACCCACAAATTAATTGTCTCCGACAACAATTCAGAAGACCACTCTTCTTCATCAATATCTTGAGAAACTAAACTCCAGTAGAATAGTACATTTTCATTTTGTCCGACGGCATCAACAATTGTCTTTCTGTTACAGTTAGAATCCTCAGAGACAACAACTCTTGGTAATGTAGTGCGAACAACACCTTCCACAGTACAAAAAAATCGAAAAGATTCGTCATTCAATGGGAATAAACCACCACGATTTACTTTGTCCATCCACTCTGTAGTGTATTGAGTAAAATCTGTTGGTTCTCCCATGACAGCCATTTCTCCAAGACACATCTCAAATTGATCAATTTTTCACCTCTCTTTCTCTTGTACTTGCGTAGAGAAGCTTAAGCTTAAGTGCCACGTATCCACACGCATAACGCAGTGCATTTAACTCATCTTTATTAAATTCGACATCAACAGTAGCTGCACGAGTCAGAGGACCAGTATCACAGCCAAACTGTTTCTTCAGTAACATCTCAAAAAGGGATCTAGCAACACTCTGAATTAGTAAAGGATCCTTTCCCAAAGTCTCAATGTTTAAACACAGTTGAGTCCAAAGAGTGCTTATTTGGCTTGTAGCTACTGTAGCTACTGTATGATATGCCATCCACAGTGATATGCCATCCACAGCTTTAACTCAGCAGTTTTTTTTTACCTTAACCTAGATGTTGTGAAACAGGACTTCAGGGCAGTTACTAAAGTTTGACAAAATGTAACAAAAAGATCATCATCTTTACCAAACAACAACAAATGCTGTCCAATTTCTCTAGCCTTCTTTGCACGAGTAGTATCTACTTGTAGTTCTTTCTTGGATATTTCTTTTCTGACAGCATCTAAAACCAATTGAACTGCTTCAGCCATTGTGCATGCACATTGGTTGCCTAGTAATTCATTGGTGGGCGTGGCGAAGGGCAACACGCATCGTTCAGCAAATTTACTTCCGTTGCCATTACTTCCGTTGCCAATCCCTCTCTTCTTTATCTATGGTTTGGCAGATGCAGATGCATGCTGTTTTATACCAGTTCAGCGCATTTATGCACGTTGTGCATATGCCGAAATACCAGTGCAATATCCTATAGAAAATGGAACTCAACTTGAAACTGTGTTCATTGCTTGCCCAATACCTTTGAAGTATTCAGCTTAATTGCTTATTAATTTGTTTTTTTGCCTAACATTGTATTACACCTTGTGTTTGTGATTGATGTGATTGATGTATGCTACGACTGCAACAATAATAATAAAGTTAAGGTGTACTTATCCAGCTGACAGTATAATATAAGGCAAATAATTATACGCGCATAGTCAGTCTTGTATATATAATTATGTACAGTTGTATTGGGACATATACTCATGCATCAGGAGGATATAACGTAAGCATTAATAATACAAATGAATTCATTGAGTCTGAGTTGCGCAATCTTCTGAGTTGGGACGACTGTGGAATCGAGGTGTGCGTGGAATCGAGGTGTGCGACACTTCGTGCCAGCAACTTCTTCTTGAGATTTGCAGATAAACCAGAGAAGTTCGACATTTTGACTAGCAATTGCCCAAGAGAAAATATGTCGCTTTGCTTAAACTCGCGTTATATATATGTGGGTACTTCGAAAGGTATTCAGATCTTTCACGATCATTTAGGGTATACAAATGACCAGACTCTTTCTCAGTAGCTTTACCAAAGTCTATTAAAACCGCGTGATACATTGCGACGTTGATGCACAACTTGTTGGATTTGTAGCAATCACAACATTGTTGGATTTTATGTCATTGTGCAATTGTGCACAGACTAGAATCCATTCTCTTGCACAAGTAAGGCACAAGTAAGGTGTTGCATCTCTTGGAATAAAGTTATCGTATTCAGGCCAATACCATGCTTAGTGGCCGGGCAGACGTACAAATACCAAACAAGTAAGGATGACAAACCTTGATTAGCATATTGGCTTCATGAATGGCATCGCGTTGAGCTGTATAACTGAACACGTACCACAGAGAAAGATCCGCGACCAATGTACCTACTGCTTCCATTATCGATTGAGTCACTAGGATCAATCTGGTGGTGAATAGGCTGCTGTACAACACTAGGAGCAAGTTGCCGTCCTTTCAGTACGATATGTTCTTTTAGCGCTTCTTTCCGTTTGAGTAGCTCCCATTGCCACCTGTCCCAAAAAGATCTAGCCTTGCGCTGTTTGCTCGATTTGAAGTGCTTTTCTCTTGCTGTGCAATTGTGCTGTGTACTTTTTGAAACTTCTTACGCTTCTTCCGCACATTTCGTATCTTTCTCTTTTCATTAACAGAGTGCCGACTCAGGGAATTGCTCAGTTGTAGATTGGACTGGATGGAGGGCTTGTTGCTTCACCAAAGTTTGAGCTGGAACTACTCTCCGATCTTTGCATGTGCGATTAATTAGTGCTGAGCAAAGCTCAAATTCTATAGATTTTCCCTTGGCCTTGTACTATACTATACTAGCTAGCCTACACGTACCTATATGGCTCTATATGGCTCACGGAGGAGGATTTTACAGCAGAGACAACACTTCCCTGACTAGGAACTTGCAGACATCCTTTGACAAACTGTTGATAACTTTGCCCAGTTTCCAAGATCTTCTCAATCTTCTCCACTAGGCATCCACCAATTAGTACCCATACCCAACCGTTTGATGAGCTATTCTCACGACTTGATAGCATGGCAGAGAGTTCTACACAAAAACTTGTGTTTGATCGCCCATGCCATACTTGAAGTAGGTCAAGTATAAATACTCCTGACAGTGGCGGCAAGAAAATTCCTTCAGAACTCTCGGTACTTAACAGGCATCCATTAAAAAATTGCATGACAATTGTAAGTATTAATTTATTGTTATCAGTCGTACATATACCATTGGTTTTCTGAACCTGGCTGTAGATATCAATCTGAACACAATCAAAAAGTGTTTTGAGTTCTTGTTCTCTCAAATGAAAGAAGGGTGCAGATCGTCTCCTTAGTGTTTAATAGTTTATAATAGTTATTCATGTGAATTTATGTAGGTGCGATTCATCGGCACTATGAATCTCGTCGACGAACCTATAACGATAGTAGAAGAGAGTCTGTGGTGCTCAATAAGCGTTGGATTCCAGAAAAGAGTAAGGTTGTAGCTTAATTGTGTTACTAATTTCTTGTGCATGTGAAATAGAAGATGTTGAAGATAGATGCTGAGAAACAGAAGTGGTCATCAATAATTGACTACCAATACATGACAGATGAGTCAGAATCAGATGATGAGAGCACGATACGGCAGCACAAACTACAATGGCGGTCTCAAGGTTAGCTCAATATTTTCCTCACACTGGTGTAAAACATTTGCATTTGTGCCATCTACAGAGCTCAACAGCTTAATTAGAAAGCTTGATTCTCGTGGTACTGGTGAACCTGGAAGGGCTCCCATCAACAAAACTTCAACCGAAGGAAGCACCCTTCTGGAGTGTTGTTGAGACTTCAGATGACATCGATGCTCTTGACACAACTCCTCAACGGGGCACTCATACAGGTGCTAGCAACAGGAGGAATATAGCAAGTGCACTATAGCTCTTGTCCCAAATGCTATTTATTTTTTATGTTTTGTATGGGGGTGCGGCTGCGCATGCGCATTTGTAACGATCTAGATCTAGCTGCTAGTGTTTAGGCGCCACACAGGACCCACCATTGATGCCACCACCTGCTGAGCTGCTGCACCGTCCTGCAGATATGTGTAGCAACACGCCTAATGGGATTCACTGTGATACATCTAGGTAAGCTTACAAGGTAAGCTTACAATGTTATACTTTGCTATACTTACAGTGGTGGACTATGTGAGCTTTGGTTTTATGTGTACGTTTCGCCTTTTAATATGCAAAAACATATGCAAAAACCTGTAACACAGTAAACAGGTGGTGGGCGTGGTGTGTGTGTGTACTTTCAAGATGTGTCGTCTTTAGGCATCGTCTTTAGGCAAGGGGGGCTTGTATTGTGTGTGTGTACTCTTGAGCGAGTCAAGATGTGTATGTTTCGTCTTTAGGCAAGGGAGCTTGTATGTGTATGTTTGTGCGTGTGTGTGTGCGTGCGTGCGTGTGTGTGTGTACTCTTGTGCGAGCCTTGGTTGTCAAGATGTGTCGTCTTTAGGCAACAACCTGTCAAGATGTTTCGTCTTTAGGCAGGGGGGCTTGTATGTGTACGTTTGTGGTGTGTGGTGTGTGTGTGCGTGCGTGTGTGTGCGTGCGTGTGTGCGTGCGTGCGTGTGTGTGTGCGTGGCGTGTGTGTGTGCGTGGCATGTGTAGCGTGTGTGCGTGTGCGTGTGAGGGGGGCTTGTATGTGTACGTTTGTGTGTGTGTGTGTGTGTGTGTGCGTGCGTGCGTGTGTGTGTGTGCGTGGCGTGTGTGTGTGTGCGTGTGTGTGTACTCTTGTGCGAGCCTTGGTTGTCAAGATGTGTCGTCTTTAGGCAACAAACTGTCAAGATGTTTCTTGTATGTGTACGGTGTGGGTGTGTGTGTGTGTGTCTCTTGTGCGAGCCTTGGTTGTCAAGATGTGTCGTCTTTAGGCTGTCAAGATGTTTCTTTAAGGCAGGGGGTTTGTGTATGTTTGTGTGTGTGGGTGGGTGTGTGTGTGTTGTGTGCTCTTGTGCGAGCCTTGGTTGTCAAGATGTGTCGTCTTTAGCCCGTCAAGATGTTTCGTTGTTAGGCTTGTCTGTGTACGTTTGTATGTACTCTCTTGTGCTTGTGTGTTTACTCTCTTGTGCAATATACGTGAGCCTTGGTTGTCAAGATGTTTTGTCTTTAGGCAACAACTTGTCAGGATATGTCGCAGGGGGGCTCTGCTGTGCGAGCCTTAGTTGTCACAATGTATTGCATGTGTGATGTACTTATAAAACTAACCCCCCCCTGACCTACCGGCGATGGTTCCCTACCGGCGATGGTTCGGGGTTAGACTTGCTCCCACCTAAGGGACTAATCCCCCATGAGTACTAGGGAATACCAGGACCAAATAAAATGCCCCAAGGTAGGGGGATTAGATTATGTGATGGCCCACCTATCCCCGGTAGGAGAGGGGGGTTGACAAGTGCATAAGCAGTACGAAGTCTGTACAGACTTCACTCGAACACAAACACCACGTTTCTATAAATCTTTCACCAAATTACCACCAATTGTATCTCACTCCAACGCCAGATTGATCGATCACTTACACAACTCAGCACTCATCATGAGTTTCCAGACAATACCATCTTGGTCACGTGGTGAGTCTACCCATCCATACCACAAAACGAGTGCCTCGCCATAGTCTATGACGAAATGTGTAAGAAAAAGGAACTGCGACCCTAACCTCATCATTAAACTGCTCCACATCAACATCAATTATAACTACTTCGAATTCGCCTATCAACAAATCAAAGGAACGGCCATGGGAGCCATCCAAAAGTTCCTTCAAACCCATGAAAAGAACTCCTCAAAAGATACATTGATGACATCATTGTTATCTGGCCACATGAAGACGAAGACCTAAAAAAATTTCTATCAGAGCGACCATCTCCGACACATCAGTTGACTACCTCAGAAACCAAAAAACCTATATCTCCGGGCAGTCTTCAAAGGTCTCATCAAAGGCGAGTGCATTAGGTATATCCAAATCCCCGAAAATTACCGTGTCTGCATTGAACTTTTCAAACGGAGATTGTTAAGACGTCAATACCCCGTCATAAAGTACTCTCAACGCACCTAAAAACTCCACCACCAACAGTGCAACTCGCACGTAAACCGATCGCCTCCCACCACCCCAGCCAGAGACTCCACCACGACCAAGGTTCATTACTCTAAATTACTCTAAATTACTCTAAAGCCATACCTTGGAAGAGCGTTCAAGAGCACACCCCACTGATTAACAGTTTGTCGACATAGTTTACAATCAACAAAAACTATAATTATTCTTAATTTTGCACGTGCTTGCTGAATCAGCATTGCTGAATCAGCATGCATAGGGCGCATGCGCAGATAAACTTACCGGTCGGTAAATAGCCGAATGCCGACCGTTATAGAATGCCGACCGTTATAATCCACACTGAGATGTCAGCATTTTTCAAACATCGCCAAATTCTTCGTTGGTGCCCCTCTCAACTGCTCCACCAGTTTCGTCTCCGGTTGGTCCCATCCAAACTTATTCTTACATAGCTCTTGCATAAGACCAGGAATCCAAGGGGGTCGTAGATTCTGTTCCTCAGGGTCTTTGTTTGGTTCAACATAGGAACATAGGAGCCTCAACGTAGGACTTGTCCGCCTGGGCCACGTTACATGGGTTAGCTTGTTTACGGGTGGCATCAACTAGGGTTTGGAAAGCAGTGGTACAAGGAGGACATCGCTATTTGCATGGAAACAGCTAATTCTATTTTATGACTGACCGTAACAGCACTCGCTGAGAAGAGTGCCACTCTGAAGGCGCACCTTGAAGAAGTCAACAAGGAGAGGTCCCTCTACAAGTATTCGCACACGCGCCGGAACGTTCACCCCTCCCCACCACTCTGTGCAGTTAAGGCCTGGGTCAGGCATCAAGGAAGAACAGCCTACCTCCAGTTTGACAGAGCTCACACAAGTGATGCGTCAAGCTGGTAACGACCCACATCAAGTGCTGTTCAAAGACATCCTTCGAGAAATGCACAGATCACCAACCACGACTGGCAGGAACTTCAATGTGCAAGATCTCACACCTTTTGTCAATGCTGCAGTGGTACCCTATTGCCACCATCAAGGCTGTTCACACTGGAGCGAATGCTGCCAAAGCTTCATGTGATGATGCAAGTGGTCTAGAAGCGGTCGTGTGCCTCAGCTCGGGTCATGCTCACCAGTAACCTCTGGGTTGAAGTAGGCCTCGTCAATGGGTACCATTCAAGCCATATGCTACAGAAATGGAGGCCCACCTGACCTCCCACTGATCAACTTTGACCACTACACTGGACCCACACTCTCTGATGGCACAGTGCCGATCACCCCCTCTCGCCTGCAGCAAGCTAGCCTGGGCCTCACTCTTAACCAGGTGGTAGTGGACGTTGGCAAGAAAGAATTCTCCTGTGGACTGACTTTTATCGAGTTCGTCACATGAGTGACCTCTTGTTCACACCATATCAGCGTCTCTCCAATCTTGCAAACAGACAGCTGGAAGATCAACGGCTCATTTTAATGCAACCATCAGACACCTATCCACTTCTCCCTGTAGTGGAAACTGACGTGTCAGCATCAACCACATTACCAAATAAGCCTGAACCGACCTGGAATGCACCTGATAACACCACCATACACCGTACACAGTCACATGCACTATAATTAAATATATTATTGATTTCCACAGGCAGAGCAAGGCAAGACAAAGATATACCGGCTGCATGGCAAGACAAAGATTTGCCAAGAGAAGACAAAGATGAAGATCTGTCTGCTTTTTTTTTTGCCCGTGATGATAAATATGATAAATATGATATTGATAAATATGTATTGGGAGGCAAACACAGAAATTGTTCATCACAGAAATACCGTGTGCATTACTAGATCGCCAAAATACATCATTATAGTTATTGAATGAGCTGAGGCAAAAAATACGGAGGTGATGAATTTGTACATAATTATTGATCAGATTCGGAATAGTTCGTATAATGGTCACTTCAACTTCTTATTCCTCAACTCTTCCCTCAGTTTTTCTCTTTCTTCCTCTTCAATTCGTACTACTTCCTTCATTTCCTCTTTCCTCTTTTTTCTGTCTACCTCTCGCTTGTGTCGCATTCTGTCTTCATACTCATACCAGCTCAATCTCTTCTTGATTCTGTCATATCCTCTACATTCAAATCTCAGATTCTCGTCCAGTTTTTTTATTTTACAATCTTTCTCCTTAACACTTTCTTCTTTAATCAAAAGTTCTGCCTCTCTGATTCCCACCGCTGACTTCCAGTCTTCACTATTCCTGGCTCTGTAAAAAAGCTTCTTTAGACTTTCCATGATACCATTGTTGATATGGTAGGTACGAGATCAGAAATGCTTATATAAGAGAAGGGTTATAAAATCTTACAATGCGGTAGCAATCTGGTTGGTCCATTGCAACTGATCCTTGACAGTGACTCCTCAATTTTGTGTAGAGTACAATGCGGTAGGCCTGCAAACTGATCCTTGGCATCAAAATCCTGCAATCTGATTGGTCCATTTCAAACTGATCCTTGGCAGTGACTCATCAATTTTGTGTAGAGTACAGTGGGGTTGGGTATAATCCTGCAATCCATTTCAAACTGATCCTGACTCTCTTATTTAAAGGCATCCACGCTGCACTGTGAAGATCTCGTACCTACCAGCTATCAACAATCTCAAACCTACCAGCTATATCCGTACCAGCTATCAACAACTACCAGCTATATCTGTACCAGCTATCAACAATCTCAAACCTACCAGCTATCAGCTATATCCGTACCAGCTATCAACAATCTCGAACCTACCAGCTATATCTGTACCAGCTATCAACAATCTCAAACCTACCAGCTATATCCGTACCAAACCTACCAGCTATCAACAATCTCAGTACCAGCTATCAACAATCTCAAACCTACCAGGATGTCAGAACTTCCAAAGAAAACAAAGAAGAAACACAAGATCGCTCCAAGAGGACTTGGACAACGTGTCAACACCGAGAGCTAAAGCTGAGGTGTCAACAACTCCCAAGAAAGCTGTGCCATTGACACCCAGAAGAACCGTCCACTCATGTAAGTCTTGAGGCATTGCTTGCTCAAGTCTCTCCAATTACTTCTTCCCACTCTGCGCAGTTAAGGCCTGGGTCAGGCACTGATAAGATTAATTTTATTCATTGCCTACATTTTATGTAGATGATGTAGATGATGTAGTGTTAATGAGATTCATAATGTTTATTAATGTTATTCATTGCACATGACGTCATAAGGTCAATGTATTTGCTTAGCTAGCTGCTAGAACTATTATAGATTATCTTTGGCAACAAATACGGCGGACTTAAACAAGGTAAGAGTAGCTGTTTAGGCCCTCAAAAGATAGAGTATGTTGTTATGATTATGTTTTCTTGATGGGAAGTAAAAATGTCCAAAACTTTCTTAGCTATGCTAGCTTCTTTAGCTCTGACAGCCACTCTAGAGGTAGGCTATTTTGTGTATCTCAAGAATACAATAACTCTTACTCTTCCCATCAAGGATACTAGTACCTAGCTATGAGATGTTCATCTAGCCTTGTTTTTGAAGCTTGATCTTGGCATCTTCAACGCCGTATTTGCAGTTCTCTTTCTGAAAGTGGCATGACGTCATCACCGTTTATGGGACTAATTAGCATAATTGAATTAAGCTAATTAGTTTTTTGGAAAAAGAAAACATTGAGCTTCATTTTGGATCATTTTGATGCAGCATACACTGTATATTGCAAATAATACAGCAGTATGAACATAGTGTAAATTTTGGTGTTGAAATCTGGACCCGGGCCTTAAGTGCGCAGAGCAGTCTTCTTTATATTTATGACCTTCACACGAACATTTACTCGCTTGCATACTTCTCAATTCCTTCAGACTTATCGACTTCGCACCAATGCCATCAACATCAGCAACTCGAAACGTACGAGACGAGACATCAATTTGCTTTACGATTACTTCCAGCTTCTTCGTAAACTTATTATACTGAACATCACAGTTCTCGAGAAGTATAGGCAGTTTTTTCTGGCTGAGTTCCTCTAGCTTAGCTTGACTGACACTGTCAAAACCAACGAGTCTAATCGAGCTCTTCTCATCTACCAATTCTCCAACAAAATGTGTGATTGCTGATTCAACGAACAATTGTACCTTAACACTTTGGGAAGATGACATTGACACCCTTGAACTTACTACATGTCGAAGATGCTTGTCCGTGTTTTCAACGACGACTTTAGTCTCTCATGGCAAAAATTGAAAATTGACGATGTAAATGAATACACTACAGACACGGCAGAGTCGCGGCTTGAAGGTGTAACTATAATTGCTATCCGACTAGAAAAACATTTGCAATGTGAAAAATTGCTAGGATTGGCCAGGGAACCACAAAAAAGCGTGGAAACAAGAAATCCGACGAGAGCATAACTCCAATCCGTTACAACGTCAATCACATGTACTTGCTGATATGTTGAAATGCATTCTCGATGGAGGATTTATGAAAGTCAAGCCCTTTGATGTTACATACAATATGTACAATGTCATCACAAGTGTTTCAAAGTAACTATTAATTTGTGAACATTATTCATCACAAGTGTTTCAAAGTAACTATTAATTTGTGAACATTATTAATCTTTATTGCTTGTTGCTTGCCTGAATAACTATGTTGTAATAATTATTATCGAGACCTGCCAATGCTTATGGATACGGGGATTAGCAATGTAAAATGAGTGACCTATAATGTTATAATTATAGCACTACAGAAGACAGACCTAGCTTGTTAGTACATAATTATATCCCCTGTTCTTAAAACAGCTTTTCACAAACGTTTATGCTTATATCAGCACCTACAGTGCTTTCATTCCCACCTGTACTGCGCTCACGCTCGCCCCATGACACCTTGTGTCACCCTAGTGTAGGTAATACAGGTAATGTATAGGCCCCCTGTGAGTGCATGTGTGGTGCGTGCCGTGTGTGTGTGCATGCGTGTGTGTGAGTGTGTGTTCTGTGTGTGCGTGTGTGCGTCTGCGTGTGTGTGTGTGCCCGGGTGTGTGTGTGTGTGTGTGTGTGTGGTGTGTGTGTGTGTGCCCCCCTGTATGTGCGTATGTGCGTATGTGCGTACCTGGGTGTGTGTGTGTGTGCCCCTGTGTGTGTGTGTGTCCTGTGTGCCCCTGCGTATGCCTGTGTGTTTGTGTGTGTGTGTGTGTGTGGGCCCCTGGGTGTCGCGCGTGTGTGTGCGTGTGCCCCCTGTGTGTGTGTGTGTGTGTGTCCTGTGTGCCCGTGTGTGTGTGTGTGTTGTGTGTGTGTGTTCGTGTGTGTATGTGCCCGCGTGTGGTGTGTGTGTGTGTGCCCCCTGTGTGTGTGTGTGTGTGTCCTGTGTGCCCGTGTGTGTGTGTGTGTTGTGTGTGTGTGTTCGTGTGTGTATGTGCCCGCGTGTGGTGTGTGTGTGTGTGCCCCCTGTGTGTGCGTGTGTGTGTGCACCCCTATGTGTGTGTGCATGTGTTTGCGTGTGTGAGTATGTGTGTGTGCACCCCTATGTGTGTGTGCGTGTGTTTGCGTGTGTGTGTGTGTGTTGTGTGTGTGTGTTCGTGTGTGTATGTGCCCGCGTGTGGTGTGTGTGTGTGCGTGTGTGTGTGCACCCCTATGTGTGTGTGCATGTGTTTGCGTGTGTGAGTATGTGTGTGTGCACCCCTATGTGTGTGTGCGTGTGTTTGCGTGTGTGAGTATGTGTGTGTGCGTGTGTGTGTGTGTGTGTGTGTGTGTGTGTGGCCTATGTGTGCGTGCGTGCGTGTGTGTGAGTATGTGCGTGCGTGTTGTGTGCGCGTGTGTGTGTGTGTGTGTGTGCGTGTGTGTGCGCGTGAGTGTGTGTGTGTGTGTGTGTGTGGCCTATGTGTGCGTGCGTGTGTGTGAGTATGTGTGTGCGTGTGTGTGTGTGTGCGCGTGAGTGTGTGTGTGTGTGTGTGTGGGCCCTTGTGTGTGTGTGTGTGTGTGTGTGCCCACTGTGTGTGCGTGTGTGTGTGCACCCCTATGTGTGCGTGCGTGTGTGTGTGTGAGTATGTGTGCGTGTGTGTGTGTGCCCCGTGTGTGCGTGTGTGTGTGCACCCCTATGTGTGCGTACGTGTGTGTGTGTGTGTGCGTGTGTGTGAGTATGTGTGTGTGTGTGTGTGTGGTGTGGTGTGGGTGAGTGTGCACCCCTATGTGTGCGTGTGTGTGAGTATGTGTATGCGTGTGTGTGTGTGCCCCCTGTGTGCGTGTGTGTGTGCGTGAGTGTGGTGTGTGCGTGAGTGTGTGCTATGTGTGTGTGTGTGTCCTGTGTGTGCGCGTGTGTGTGTGTGTGTGTGTCCTGTGTGTGCGTGTATGGGGGCGGAGGGCGATGTGGGTCCCCTACCCCTGTGGGACCCACCTTTTGTGAGTAATTGCCACTGAGTAATTGCCACTGTGTGACTGCCACGTGATTTGTTTTTACACGTCGTTGTTGTTGTTGTTTTTTTCTTGTCCGTTTGGTTGTTGTTTTTTTCTTGTCCGTTTGGGAGACGTTCGTTTGGGAGACGTTTACTGCTATGTGTACTTGAAATTTTCGGTGTTGGTTTGTTTTCCTCAACAGTTTAGGTTGAGAGTTATATTGGCATCACGGTGATATTGAACTAATTGAGACATTGAGAGACATGAGACATTGAGAGACATTACATTGAACAGAGACAAGAGACATTACATTGAAGAAATTATATTGGCTAACGTTCAGTCTCAATGTTTGGATCTCTAGGTGTTTCAGTTCATGTATATTGTGGGAGCTGTGTCGATTATTTGTACCGGTAGATGGTCTAGCTTGTGAGCTTGTGATCGGGGAAGTAGATATTTTTGTTGTTTTTTATGGTTTATTGATCTGGTTTGTTGTATACCCCACATATTGAGGTACACGTGAAGGAGTGACGTACTTTTAAAGTAGCTATCGCAGTTTAGATGGGCACATCGGGGGTGCCTACATGAGGTGGTGTTTCTTTCTGTGACAACGGCATTTTTCCCGCTGTTTGGTGTTCTGTTTCATTTTCTGATTCTCCTAGAGTGAGCTGTGGGGGGGGTCGACTCAAATTTCTCCTTGGGCAATGAACTTTTGTACTTGGTTGTAATGTAGTAGCACTGTAGCTTTTAGAGCATCATACTCTCTGGGTGTCCCTGTTTTGGGCGGAGAAATTGCTGGCGGTCTTGATAGTTAATTGTTTTGATTGTTTTGTCTATTAATCGAGGAGAGTCGTTGCGTTGCGTTGGGTCATGGAGTAATAGTTATCCGATGTGCTGTTGGTACGTGCATAGCGGATGCATTCTCCCTTGATTATAGGGATTTGAAATTCAAATATTGGTATAAATTTTTTCTACATGATGCCTTTGTATATAGTGAGATCCAAGAAATTGGTTGACGTTTCTGATGTGAATTTCAGAGATTGATGGAAATTGCTAAGCGCTGTGATGAACTTCTCTAAGTCTGTGAAGCAATATAAGGTTGCGAATTCGAAGTAGTTGATGACAAGATTTGATTGGGTCCGTTATTAGTAGTCTGTTTCGTGACTTATGGATGGGTATAGGTGGTAGTATTGATTCGTCTGGTACTCGGAGATCGTTGTGGAGGTAGTCTGGGTATATGGGCAGATGGAGAGAGAATAGAGTTGGAGTGGGACACTATGGGTCTAACTGGAGGCAAATGGACAAACGGTGTGGTTGTGTGTTTGGGATTCGGTACTAGAAAGTCAGTAGGTCTCTGACAGTGTGTTGTAATTTTCTTTCTATGTCAGTTGTTGGGAAGATATTGCTTTGTCTGTATGTGGTCATATGTGGTCATCTGTGTTGAGGACGACGAGTGTTGAGGACGACGACGACGATTCCTAAATTCTGTCTGCTGGCTTTATTGTTACTTCTTTTCTGTGTCGGTTCGGAGGTTGCTGTGGGGTGCTCGTCTAGAATCAGTTTTGTTTGTTGTATGTACGTCCTGAGTGAATGTGACTGTTTTGTTCGTTGGGAGAAAGCATATCTTCCTGTACACGAATGTTCTGTCTGGTGTGCCTGGATCGTAGTGATTGTGTAAATTGTCGAAGGAAATATTAGAAGAGGGGGCGTAGTAGAGTGATTTCTTGGTTGTGTAAACTTAGTCGTGGGGGCATAAAAAATTGCGGTTGTTTCCTTTTGGTTTGTTTGTTCGAGTGGGTGTTGGGATGATCGTCTGGGGTGATTGTCATTTAGTTTTTTTGGAAAGTTCTGGTAGGCAGTGGTACTGTGAGTGTAGGCTGACAAGAGTTGCTTGTGGGAGGTCAAAGGACAGGAGTTGGGTATGCTTATGGTTATGGTGAAATAATAATTATTATCAGTGTGCTAATAATTATTATCAGTGTGCTTTGTGCTTATATTTTATCAACAGATTTAATTATTTTAGACCCACCCCCCTGAATTTTTTTATCCATTGAGAAGACTTATAAATAAGAGTAATGGATCGACAACTGAGGATCCCGCCAGTCCCGTACAAATACGCGTGTCAACAAATACGTGTGTCAACTGTTCGCGTTACTAGCTCAAACGGAATGCTCACTTATATAATCTTTTTACAAAGGTCGGTACAAAGGTCGGCATCTGATGGTCGGGAGGTTTTAACTCTTTAACCGTCGGATTCTTGTGAAGTGAAATGTGTTTCCAGAGCAAGTCGGGTTTCCAGAACCATATACCAATGGAATGCCCACACGTGCAACATGTGTTGCCATACCAACCACGGTTTTTATCATTTTAAATATCTGGCCAGCGGTGAGATAAAATCCAAAAAAATTTTTTTATTGATCAGCCTATCATACGGCATTAAAGGCTTGACTAAGCTTGATTTTCACATCATAATTAAATATAACAGTGCTAAGATATAAAAATTATCAAATTACTATATTATTATAACGATGCTTTCCATTACCACCCAAGAGGTACATCGTGGGTATCGTTTGGTTGTTTTGATAAGGTGTACCATAAGGTGTACCATCGCCTCTGGTATACATTGTATAACCATCAGCCCTATTCTCGAACTGCACAGCTAGTGTGAGTGTGATACCAGGTATCTCTTTAGAACTGCAAAGATCAGACATCAACAAACTTTCATCGTCGCCGGACAGTCCATCACCCGATGACACACTTTTGTCATCAGGAAGTTCATCTCCGTCATTGTTGGACAGTGACCCACATCCATCAGACAGTCCCCCCCTGATACTGTTGACATCAGAGAGAAGGTGGGGCTCGGTGAACGATCTATGAAATTTACAACCTCACATAAAGACTTCTATTTTAGCTATACTATACTTACACTACTGACTACTTACCAGAGTCACACAGTGAGCCCTCTCCTGTCTTTCACCGTCCTGGTCCATAGTGCTAGCGTCTAGGTCCATGTCATGCATGTCCTCAGTCCCAGACAGTTCATCAGCGTCTGGCATAAAGCTGGTAGCCTTTGGGAGGTATCCTACTATCCCCTCTCCTTCATAGGCACTGTCATCACCAGAGGAGACATCGCCATTGTTGTCTTCAAGCTGTTCAAGCACATCGGCATAAGTAAACAACCTAGCCATAGCTATAAACTTCGTGCGGTATTTTAACATAAGCAACGTGACTTGGAAAATTCTAGACTAAATTGCACGTGATTCTACAGCTCTTCCTCTATACAGGGATGTGCGTCTACTTCCTAAGTATCGCAGAATTAGAATTTCACAAAAAAAGTCACTATTGCGGGCCACGATCGTGCGGTTAAAGGGTTAATAGAGGTAAATTAATTGTGTTCGTGATATGATGAACGCTTGACATCTAATCATGAGGGTTGATCTGACCTTGAGAATCAGATACGATGGGTTAAAGATCTTTGATGGTCTCCCCATTGATTGGTGTCACAAAAAACAAAATTCACACATGACGCTGTATTTACTTAGTGAAAGATCTAGTACTGTATATTTTATTATGGTAGGTGTGGGCAACCGCATGCATGTCATAAGTCGATCATTATCTTAAAAGTTTTGGCATCCATTTGGTATACCAGGAAGTACAGTAACTTATTTATAGGCACTTTCATGTGAGCTGAGTATGCATGGGCAGGATTTGATTGGTTGTTGCTCTTTGTGGTTGAGATGGTGTGGCCTAAATTGAGTAGTACTAGGCTGGTGGGATGTGATGAGCATAAGCTATGTGCTACACCGTAACGGCTTTAATTAAAAAAACAAAATACAGAATAAATACGTAAAAATACATTCTACAGGTAGCGCCTGACATCATGACATCATCATCGTTACCTAGCAACTTACCACCCCCCACTAATTAACGATTTTTTTACACATTTCACAATTATGAATTATGAACATAAACAATATTGTATGAAGGCATGAAGGCATGAAGTAACTAAAGACACTAAGTAAGTGTTCTCAATGTTTTCACGGTAACATAGTTCAATCAATCAAGATCAGCAGAAACTTATCTGCGAGGTCGTATCGGTCGTATCGGCAGACGCTCTTTTCCCTGGAAATGTTTTCTTCACCTACACACGGTGGTCCACTTGTGTACTAACTAGACTAAGCATACCATACTGAAGCTATGATACACTCCATACTTACTTACAAGGTCCAGGACTTTGGTTCATGCTCAGGCCTCTCTTGGTATGATCCCAGTCACTGTCCTCTTACTCTCACTGTCTAGCTGCCCTAGAACCTCACTGAGGTAGGATCTTATCAAACGGTCACTTTTCTTTCGACAGTATTGCATGAAGTATACCTCGTACCTCGAGGCAAGATATTAAAGATACCACGTGAAAGAGCAGCCCAATGCGCATGTGCTGGTACCCCAACACAGCGCAATTATCACTACCGCTGCCGTCATATCACGGCTAAAGTTCTGCCCTTGATGATATATCCCTATGGGTAGCTTCAATAATTATTGTGTGTTATTCACTTGTGTTATTCACTTGGGGCGTATACATTTGAAGTCATGTTAAAATAAATAGATAGTAGTGTGTGTGTGCCCTGTTGTCTGGCCCTGTGTGTGGTGTGTGCGTGTGTCTCGTCTCTGGGTGATTAAGGCCTGGGTCCAACTTTGAGAATGTCATAATTTCCATTAATGATATTCATAGAATGGCGCACGTGAATTACGTCTAATCAGAATGTAAGCGCACGTGAATTACGTCATGAATTACGAAAATTTCTGTGAGGGTTACCTAGTCGACTGTAACTATAGTCTGCCTGGATTGATCAGCTCACTTATCTACTTGTCTTCTGAGGTAAGTTTTAATAATGATTTAATGATCTTAATGACTCTCTCGTACTAGATGTCCCTCGTACTAGATGTATGTATTAGCTGATCACTATTCTTAACATGGCCTCTGAGCGTGTATTAAAGTATACTATGCTTCCTAGATTGAAAATAATTTTGTGGTCTCCATACTTATATATAAACTGTAGAGCTCTACGTACATACGTACGTTTTTGGTGGTGCCTTGCTCTTAGTGTGAGACACATGCCCTTCACCTGTAGTTGCCCCAAAATGCCAGCATGAATACATGCACTTCTGTTATCTTTCCGACCTGAGCCTCGTTGTGGCGTGGAACCATTTGCTCAAATAACCTCCCCTCTTTGGACCAAATCTGTCGAAGTACGGTACATTATAATTGTGTTGTTTGTCTCACCAATATTCAGTGTTCGAAGATATGTATCCAGTGGCCGGCCAATGGATTGCATGCAGATCACCTGGCCAGCTGTGATGCTTCGAGTACTCAGCGTCAATTATCCACCGATGAACCACCGATGAACCTTCTTGTCAATGTTTGCTCTGGTGGACTGTTTCAAGATGTTATGCATGACGGGTACATGCAAGTGTGTAGTACAGTAATAATAGTACAGTAATAAATCGAACAAGAAAAGCTTTACTCTCTCGACTAAGTATAAACTGATGATGGACTTGATGGATTAGACCTTGGCTATGGAAACTAAAGATAGGACCATCAACTATCACCACCACCACTCTACACAGCAAAGACCATAAGCTGAGGTAAGTGTTTACTTAGTTTATACTTACAAGGAAAGTCTATCTTCCAAAGTAGAGCTGTAACTGTTTGTCTTTCTCTAGATTAGTGCCTCAGATGGTGGGCCACGTGGTGCGATGAGTATTGGCTGAACTTCCTAGACCGATAGTTGATCGCTTGCTGGTTCCTGCTTTGGCTGAAGACGATGCCGTTTATCTTATCTCAGATCACCATCATCAGTTCAAGCACCTGTACGAACATGCACCCAAATTCCACTATCTTGTGCAGAATAATAAGTTTGATTATTAGCACTTTTAGCACGTACTCTTTAGTAGTTATCTGTTATTTCTATAGACTTGCTTTGGACAATGAGATTTAGTAAAAACTCTTACTTTAAAAAGCAAACGCAAAACATAGGGAATTTGATTAATCTCCCACTTACTCTTGCTCGTTCGTCGTCTACAATGTTACGAAAGATTGGACTCCCACAGTGAACCTTGGTCCAGGAATGTATTGTAGGTTAGATGTTTTGTTTTTCAACGTACTTACACATGCATGCTCATTACCGGAAAGACTGCCTCAAGATGGTGGAGGTAAACAAATAAGCATGATGCACACACTTATTTTTGTGTTCCCTATTATAGTAGGTTGATGGAGTGCTCTATAAGAAGTCTTGGTCACATCAAAATTGATTGTGCTAGACTCGAAGAAAGTGATCTTTCAAGTACAACCGTTGCAAACAGTTGTTTACTTTCACTGGTGCAGCAATCACCAATTGAACCTTTGATGTTCAATGTTTGTTTTCATACTTGCCTCATCACCTAAGAGTGCTACCTGCTTCATTGGGCTGGCTTCTTAGTGTTTATCATATGTATTGTGATCTGTATCTTAACACTTAGTTATCTGAACCTTGAACTTTCAATTAACACTTAGTCCAACAAAGCCTTTTGTTTTAACCTTTTGTTTTAACAATGGCAGAACAGTTGGACATCACATTCAGGTAAACCCCTGTAGGTAAACCCCTGTAGTAGGGACAGGCCATTGGAGCTCAAGCCTGTAAGTGTATATAGCTAATCTCAATTAATGTAATGCCAGCCTGTAATACTTAGCCTGTACACGATTACTTACGTGTACACACAGTGTGTACATCGTCAATGGAACTGTGTCCAGCACTGGAGTTGTTAATCCCATTCCAGTTACAGGATCAAAAACCATTCAATCGTATATAAAAAACTTGGTTAACATGGTTGTCTCTGATTGTCTCTGATTATTATGATGGTTTGTGGTTTGTGGTTTGTACAATAATTGCAATTGTATATAGCTAATGATTGTTTACACCCCCAGTTTACACCTGCACCTGATTTACTCCCTAGTCGTTTACACCCCTCTGGGTACTGAATACATAACGCCCACCGCGGACCGCGGAACCAAAATCTAAACTAGAGCACTAAAGTGCAAACCCTCGGCTGGTGACATGTTAATAAAGAAACCAGAAGAGTGATATGTATGAGCAACTCAAAAGCAATAAAACTAAACCAGACTGGAGGCAGAAACTTCGAGTGCTAGTGAGTGGTACATGGTCACATTAGACGCCTGGAGTGTTAGACTTAGAGAGACTTAGGAGGTATGGCTCCTGCCAGGCTGGAGTATAGGATCCAGAGTCAGCCAACAACCAGTCACAATTTTAGCTTTCTACTGATCACTTCAGCTGCAACTACGTAACGTGTAGCCAGTTATATAGCTGCTTCAAGCTTTGCTCGACAATGAAGCTTTAACATCAAAATCTGCCACTATTTAAACCAAGATATTGTTGTGTGAAGGCAGGCATCCAGGTGAGTAGATATACCTGTGACAAACCCGCTGGCCGCGGCACGGCCTCGGGTAATTACTTTCATTATCAGCTTCTAGCAAAGAAAGATGCGTAGCTAAGAGTAGCAGTTTTCTGCAGGCAACTTTGTTGCAAACTAGTCTACTCTGCCAGGATCTCTAAGTTTCGAACGGAGGAGTATACCAACCAAGTATACCAACCAAGGCCCCAGTGAAAGATCATTTCACAAGTAAGCTCGTATAGCGATCATCATTTAGCCTTTAGAAGCTGATTTAATATGCTTGTCCACCTACCTAGATAGCTGTGTGAAATATACTGAAAGAGTAGCTTCGTGAGTTTAGAGCCTGAGTGTAGTTTGATATTCATCTCTAGCAAAGAAAGAAAGATGCATAACTTCTACAGTATTTACTGTGTCAGGTATCCAACGAAACAGTCAACCAGCCAAGGGCCAGAGCAAGGGATCACTTCAGAGGTAGCGTGTATAGCAAGCATTATGTTAGTTCATAAGGGCTGATTTAATATGCTTGCCTAGATAGCTTATGAGTGTGTGAAGTATACTAGTTTTGTAGTGTACAGTGTTTGATATTGAATTTATTTGTTTAAAGAGTTCTCTTCAAGCTACCTTGTAGTTCTATCTGAAGAGTCAACCAGCCAAGGACAGAGCGATTTAGAGGTAAGCTGACGCTTACCTACGTAGCTTGTAAAGTATACTTGCTCCAGCAGTGTGTTGAAGCCCAAGTTTAAAATACAGAAGCGTACACTCAGCAGTGTTGCAATGTAAAGGGGTTATGCTTAGCTATCTGTTGGTCTCATCCACAATGTATTCTGTTAATAGCTGTGAAGAATGCTTGGCACCGGAAAGTTTGGGCTAACAGATTGGTTGAGATGAGGCCAGGAGTGGAACAGCTTAGGCGTGTGTGTAACTTTATGTGCGTGTGCGTGTCTGTATAATTCCACGCGAGTGTATGTGTGTGTGTGTGTGTGTGTGTGTATGTGTGCCCGCGTGGGTGTACGTGTGTGTGTGGCCACACGTGCGCACTTGTGTGTATCTGTGTGTGTGTATTAGTGTGCACTGTATTCACTATTGGTGCCCACGTGTGTGTGTGTGTGTGTGTGTGTGCGTGCGTGCGTGCGTGCGTGCATGTGTGTGTGTGTGTGTGTGTGTATGTGCGTGTCCGCCCATGCCGTGTGTGTGTGTGTGCGTGTCCGCCCGTGCCGTGTGTGCCCCCTGTGTGTGCCCAGTGGCATGATACTTTATACTGCTAACAATTTACATTATAATTCTTATGCCTAGAAGTTTCTGCTTGCTTCCAAGGCAAGGTTACAATTCAATTAGGCTCACTACTCAATTAGGCTCACTGTGTACAGAAGTTGATTGCATAATAATGTCCTGACCTTTGCAGGGGAAAGCAAAGGCTTATGAGTGTACTCTTATGAGTGTACTGTTTACTTGTGTAAGGACATTTTCTTCCCAACATGTTGGTTGTGTTATGCTCCCCCAGCTAGGATTAGGTCATAATTTGTCATTAGTTGGCTTGTGTGTTTGTTTGCCTGTGATATGCATGTGATATGCATTGTAATTCTTCTGTGCCCAAAGTTGAATCTTTTTATGAACTCCCAGTTTGTTGTAGCATCACAATTGCTTTATATGTGCCGCCCATTGCAGAGCCTATACATAATTATGTCTAAGGTTGCATGATTCATAATTTTTTGTCACCCTTGTATGATGTGTACTTTGTGTTCTCAGTATAATTCTTTGTATCTACCCAATTTTTAGTGTGCTGTATGCATGTTATAGCAATTCAATTATAATTATGTGGCTGAATGTTATTATTAGATTATTCAATATAGTGTGTGTATGGATTGCATGATAATCTTTTGATCTTTTAGGCACCACCCCAAAGGTTACATTTAAAATTCAATTCTGGTGTTTGTCATTGGTTGGTAATACTCTTTCTTCCTCATGCAGGTCTGTGAAACAATGCCATGGTACCACCACCAGGTTTGAGAAGTCCTACTCACTGTCCAAGATACCCAGGATACCCTCTTTGTTATTGTTGTACTATAGAATTAATTGTAATTGTATTTATTGTTCACTTTTGAGATTGATATTGAATTTATATAATTTCACACGAAATTTTAAGCAAATTTTTGATTGCCCTTCTGTTGACCTTCGAGAGAAGGACGTGGAGCTCAGGAAATTAAATAAGAGTACACAATACTCTTCTTAATTAACAGTGAAGTGAAATATCAGCAATAAAATGCCTAGCAACCATATACCAATAGAATGCCCATACAACAAGGAATAAAATGTTGCAACATGTGTTGCCATAACGTTATTACGCTCACCCGTTTTTATCATTTTAAATGCTCGGCCAGCGGTGAGATAAAATCCAAAATTTTTTTTTTATGGATCAGCCTATCATAATTATGCTTGACTAAGCTTGATTTTCACATCATATGAATGTAACAGTGCTAAGATATATCAATTTGAAGTACAATATGTACATGTATTACTATACTTGATCGGTGAACGATCTATGAAATTTACAAGCTGACTGTTCATTACTGCTAATTCTATTTTAGCTATACACTACTGATATTCTAGCTATACTATACTACTTGCCAGAGTCACACAGTGAGCCCTCTCCTGGTCTTTCACCGTCCTGGTCCATAGCGCTAGCGTCTAGGTCCATGTCATGCATGTCCTCAGTCCCAGACAGTTCATCAGCGTCTGGCTGGTAGCCTTTGGGAGGTACCTTCATAGGCACTGTCATCACCAGAGGAGACATCGCCATTGCTGTCCTCAAGCTGTTCAAGCACATCGGCAGTTCAAGCACATCGGCACAAGTTTCGTGCGGTAAGATGCTAATGAAATTTTAACATAGCAACGTGGCTGATTCTACAGCTCTTCCTCTATACAGGGATGTGTGTAGTTTGAGCTACTTCCTAAGTATCGCAGAATTAGAATTTCGCAAAAAAGTCACTATTGCGGGCCACGATTGTGGCCCGTGACGGTTAAAGGGCAAATTTACATCAACCGCGGCTATTCGGTTAACAGTGTACCCCTGGTTGTAAAACTTGTGGGGGGCGGTTGAGTGAGCCACCCGAACACTGGGCGATTCGGATTCAGGGGGCAATATGTTGTCAGCGTGGAATGCCTGTCATAATTCCTGTCATAATTATGCCCCCTACTCCTTTCGGCTCTTTGAGGCGATTTGAGGCGAGGATCCCTGCCGTATCTCTTTGCAGATATCGGGGGACGTGCTGTTTGTGGTCTCCTGAATTGCAGGTTTAGGATTTTCTTTACAACCCTGGCTGGGAGCCGGTGTCATAAAATTTTAGGCCCCCCATGAGATTGGGCCCCCCCTCGGGCCAAGAATTTTAACATTTTAGGCCCCCTCTTAAAATGTTAGGCCCCCCCATTAACAGCGCAACAGCGGTAACATTATGTGACAGTGCATTCTCAAAATACACCAATACAGTCTTCTATGGTCTTCACAGTCTATGCAGTGCCAGTTACTGAATGCAGCTCTCCTCACACACACACACATTTCATGCATGTACAGTAGTATACCACTGGTATCACAGCCATCACAATACCATCACACTGCACCATATCATTCTATGAATCAGGCCTCATGCAGCACGAAGCACATAGGTGCCAACTGTCCAGAATTGGTCAGGACTGTCCAAGATTACCCTTGTCCCGAAAGGAAACTGCTATTGTGATTCCACCATGATACAACAGTTTCTCTCTTGACTTCTATCTGTGATTCCACATTACTTGGAAGCTGAGCCAGTGATGCTATTGGAGCATCCCCACAACAATTTACATCTTTATTATTATTATTATTATTATTAACTTTTCAGTAGTGCTGAACAAAAATGAATAAAGAACTGAGTATAAGTAAGGAATAGAGCACACTGCCAGTCTTTGACTTCTTAAAAGTCTAGCTGGAGTACGTACTATACTACAAATCGTACTATACTACAAATAAGGATTTTTAAATAATACAATTGGAGCAAGGGCAAATGACATGATAAGTACATAGTTCGTCTGGGTCAAAATTTGTATTGAAATAATCCCAGAAGAAATTGAAGAGGAGTCTGTATAGGAAAACATGGAGGAAGATATGAATTGTTGTCTTTGCACTGAAATTGTGTGTTTTATACTTTTTTGTCCTGAAATTTGGCTGAGAAAGTAAGCAAGAAGTTGCAAATATGGCGATAGCTATGCAACAACATCGATTGTCTTACAGGCAGATCCAACATTGCAGAGCTGCATCAAAGCATTTATAGGTAAAGCATGAGTAACTTGAAAGGTAAATCTTCCTTCACTTTGATAGAATAATAATGCAAATATTTTTGCTACTTTGATACAGAGTCTTTGCATGCATGCAGTCTCTTTGATGCTTTGTCAACTAATAGAGCTAACCTTACCATATTATTATATCGTGCAGAAAAGGATAGCAGAAGAGGGGGGCCTAATCTCACAGTGGGGGGCCTAGAATGTTAACAGTTTGGACCCCCTGGGGGGCCTAAACTGTTAACATTCTAGGCCCGGGGGGCCCAAAATTTTAAAATTCTAGGCCCAGGGGGCCATGGGGGGGGCCCAAAATTTTATGACACCGGGTCAACGGCCTCGGTGATGTGGAGGGACGCTCACCCGCTGCCGCCAACTATAAGCTAAGAAAAATGATTATGACCCGGTCCGGATTCAAGTTTCAAATTGTATTATGTACACATGTATGTACACATGCAGGCTACCTGGAAGTGCAAACTTCGTGACCGAATGAAATTTCTGAGGCGTGCTTGAGCCTCCTGCGCATAGGTACCGACATGATTGCAAGTTTGCAAGAGGAAATGAAGAAGCGAAAAAGAGACCGGAATATTGCTAGGGACACCTTTTTAGGCTGGATGACAGAAAAGCAGCCACACATATTAGTGATAAGAAAAGTGGTAAGTTGATCAAATGTTTGTGTACACAGCCTCAATACACAGCCTCAATACACATACTATGCTTGCAGTTTCGGTCTGAATTTAAGCACTGTCCAATCACTCACCGAGAGTTGGGATTTGTGGCTACTCCAAAATGGAAACGGCTAATCGGAAAGTAGTCACTGGTCTATCAGGTGTTTGTTTGTTTGAATTTCTGAAAACCTAGTCCATTTTGCAGAGATTTGCTAAACGTTTAGTGCTATTCTAGTTAGCATTTTTCATATGATATTTCAGCTGTTGGAGAAAGGATTAGACTACGCCCCTTACATCATCGTATGTGTATCCGCTGAAGAACACATAATGGTTGAACAGGAGTCTCTAGATGAACTTTCAACTTTTAAAAGTGCTATCATTCACTTACTGGCAGCGTGCTTTGTTTTTGACCCTTCCACTTGCTATTCCACTCTTATGTTTGGGCTCACTACTTCTCTAAACTACTTCTCTAAACAGAATGGCCTCTATATCACCATGATTTTGCCATGATTTTGTTCTCATAATTATTTTGCAAGAAAAATTTATACACTAGTAATTATTACACCCTAGTGTACTCTTACACCCTAGCTTTTGTAGTTTACTCTGGTAATTAAGGGTGTAAACTAGCCACCCAGTTTACACCCAATATTATAGTGTAGACCTTTGTTTTAACAGTGTACTGCTTCGGGAAGAACACCCATGCCTGCCAGAGTTGCCGTGGAAATCACCCAGTCAGCAGGTGCCCAACGGCTACGGGTCCAGGACCAAAGCGAACTATAACCCTTTCCCTCAACAGCACCCCAGTCGCTACTGAGTCTGAGCCTAACCCACAGTCGGGACGCTTTGTCTATTTAACCCATTTCAAACGAATCGGCAATGGTATGATTGGTTACAGGATAATGATTATAGATTTTAAGATAAGAAGAAGACAGTTTTCGACCATCAGCGCCATATAACTGAGTAACCTATCCTTCCCAGGAGTGAACTGGGAGGCGCTGTACCCGGATAATCTTTGGTGATCAGAGCTGCGGTACCATTCACTCTGCCAGAAGTGACCACGCAATTTGGTAGGATCTAACTCATGGCTCCCGAGAAATGTGAGGATCATATTGGAAAGAGCCTTACCAGTGATGCCTTCTTGCCTTCTTCCTCACACTCCTCTGGAATCAAACTATCCTCCTGATGAACATACCTCAAAACTTATTGGAATTTGTGTAGTATTTGGCATCTCTCACTCTCTGGATAATCTTTCGTAGAACAGTACCTCCATCCCCATGTTGAGCATCAAGAGTGCGCTCAACGTCCATGGTGCATGCTGTCTCGCAAAGGGATGTTCTGTCGCCCACACAACAAACTATTGACTGGGTTGTTCGTTTGTCATAACCAACCTTCAGAAACCTTCCATTTGCACCACTGACGTTCGATGGAACGGTTTTTTTTCATGCTTGTTCAGTGAGTGAGTGAGTGGCTTTCAGTTGGTCTAAAGAACAATGCACATGGGAGACAGAGTACCCTCCATCATCTTTCTGGCTATATCGTAGCCTTAAAAGCCACCTATTTGAAAAGCACGCCCATTTGATGACCTTGGGAACTTGTATGTAGGCGCAGGTACAAAATGCTCTTCAATAAGGTGATACTTGTCATTGTTGTCTGTGCGGGGAGACTGAACAAATTCACCTAGATCAGAATGACAAATTCTTGGCTGCTTAGCTGGAGGTTCCGGTGGAGATTCTGGTGGAGAGGTCGAATAAGGGTCGAATGAGGAGATTCTGGTGGAGAGCTGGGAGAAATCGAATACGGCGGAGAGGTGGGAGAAATCGAATATAGGGATTCTGGCGGAGAGGTGGGAGGAATTGAATACGGAAATTCTGGTTGAGGAGAGGTGGGAGAACTGTCAAAAAACAAAATCTGCATCAAACGTTTCGTAATTTACGTTTCAAATGTATTAATTACTGTTTAATTGCTGACAGCTTTATTTATTACTCTATGATTGGGGCTTCTCCCTGGAGAACATTCCTGGAAACCTTGTTGTTGTTGATGCATGCTTGTGTTAGTCCACTGGGTCTCAATGTTATTGAGCCCCTTAGTTATCCTCAGTACAGTACATTAGAGAAACTGTAAAAGCTAGCTAGTTTTATTTAGTCTAGCTAGCTAGCCAACTGGTATCTATAGAGTTATTGTAACTCACTATTAAGCTGTAGATTAGTTGCAGTGAGTGCAGCTTCCTCTCTGGCCAGCAGCCAAGAGCAGACCCAGTGATGGCTGTTTAAGCTTCTCAGAGGGGTGCTGGAGCACCCTAAGCACCACCCCCCCTGTAACAGTGATGTTCATCCGTCCACGATTCAGAGTCACTGGGCGACGGAATTGTGCACTCAAATCCCCTCACCCCCTTTCAAATGTTCTCATATTTACTAGAAGCTTAAGTCTACTTTGACTTTGCTTTGAGAGGAGAGACTAGGTTTTCAACCTATCCCTCAAGTCATAGTAGATTTAATTCCTTTGTCCATTGCCCGGCCATGCATGCAGCTTGGTCTCAGATATTAAGTAATGGAGGGGTGGGGTCACATGAAGGAAGTGCATCACACCCGTATCTCGATTGCGCATGCTGCAGCTGCAATCAACAGCATGAGCTCAGGCAACGCTGAGGTTGCCTAGAAGACCTGGGTGATTTCATCTCAGAATGGCTAGAGAGAAACCGATAACATGGACGGCATAGACGGCATAGGTTACAAATGCTACGATGTAGGGCATGGGGGGTACTGGTTTGAATTTGACGAGCACATCCTGTCGCTGCACATCCTCTCGCTGCAAGGTAAGAAATAAAAATTTTAGGATTTAACTTTCAATCCTTGCCTTTGTTGTTGCCTTTGTTCCTTTGTTTAGGTGATAACGATGACGAGACGATGACGAGACGATGACGATGATGGCAACATTACACATGAAACAGATCCATTGGAAGCAGCGCTCCCTTCACGTCCCTTCACGCACCTCACGCACCACTGGTAGGTAACCCTGGATGCAAACTTGCTAATGGTAGCCCCTACTCGAAACAATTCACTCACACTCTAAAATTTTTGAACATATAAAGCAAGGTATGCTGAATTTTGAGTGTCATTGTGGAGAATGTAGAAAGTGCAAGGTACCGAAAAACCCATTGTCCTAGGTCATAGTTCAGGCAGTTCTGGAGATTCAACGCCTTACACGGGAAAACGAAGAACTACAACAACTGCTGGACACTGCGAATAAGTGCGTCGTAAAGATGGCAGCCGGCGAGTTTGAAGAAGTAAGCACCACAGTCGTCCCCGTATCTATGTAGTCCCCGTATCTATGTAATCTGTCTGTAGAGATCGAAGGTACTCGTAAGAATGGGTGGGAGACTGAAGCCACCACAGTTCCATGGACTGTTTACATACCAAGTGAGAATCGTACTAACATACGGTGCATTCATAATTATGATACTAGGTACCTACGGAAATTGATGATGCACATGATGCCAGCAATGTGAGTGCACACACGTAGGTCACTATAGAGCTGCCTATGAGCTGCCTATGTAACACTGTAGCTATATAATTTTACCGTACGATAATTCTCAGGCGGAAATTGATATCAGTATACTGTTAAGGTGAGTCCATACACCAGTCTGACGATTCCAATAATGTTATGGAAAGGTTGGTCAGAGTTGGCCGGTTTCCAAGACACCCATGAGGTACGGCCTTATCTCGTTCATTTTGGTTATAGAGGCTGTCGCCAATAGCCCTCACCCCCCCTTTTTTTGGTGGTCCGGTCCACCATTCATTTTGGTTATGGAGGCTGTCGCCTCACGCTCTCACCCCCCCTTTTTTGTTTTATGGAGGTGGTCCGGTCCACCCCCTCTCGAGCTCATGTCGTCCTTAACCAGGTGTGCTGTTTAATGACATCTCTGTCTTCCTCTTCATAATCATACCGCAGCTCTTCACCAAACACTATGTCTTTTAAAGTGACATTTCCGGACACTTTGATTTTCTTGGGGATTAAATTTGGTGCTAAGCGAGAGTGATTTATCAAACGGCCCATTGTTGCATCCTCTTTAGTGGCATCAATACTCTTTAAAGGAAATTATACATAATATAAATTATATAGGCTCACCACATTCCATCCTTAAAATAATACATGTAGCATCCGTCTCCCTGCTGCTCATAGGCTTTCTCTGCAGCCTTCGTCTCTGCAAAATTGAGCAGCTTGCCCACGTACTCACACACAGTGGACCCCTTCGGTATTGCCTCAAGGGCAACAACTCCTCTTCCTTTGCCCTCAAAAACTTCCACCTTCAATTTGGGCCCCACGGGTAGTTGTGAGCTCTAATGTGGATCATGTTAAATGGCTGTATAATCAACTACATACATAGTGACCTGGAGACTACGATGACGTAAACGGTAGTGACAGTAGGTCTCTTCCTCTTCCTCCTCATCACTATAATAATAATCCATGATGATAAATGCCATAATGATAAATGCAGAAAACAATTTAATGCCATAATGATAAATGCAGAAAACAGAGAACCAAATGAGATTAAGATTAAAATAAGAAAAATAAAAGTAAAATTGTTCACTTTTGGCTGTAACACTTTCCATTGATCCATACTTGCCCATTTTCAGCATACGTTACATCTTCTTTAGTCACTGTATTGTCGTTGCCATCGTCCTTAGCAATAATTATAGTAATGACAATGTGATTTTAAGTGATTTTAAGTGTTGCAAACTCACTGTATCCGTCTTCTTCCTCCTTTTGGGATCAGGTCTCTTTAAAGCAAGTAATGACATTGTGATTGATAAGTTTGGTAAACTCACCGGGTGAGGGTCGGTGAGGATCAGGGTGGGGGTACGTACCCCCAGTTTCCTGACACGCTTGGACTTCTTCTTATTCATAATAACACATTATAGCTAATTATAGTGATTGGACTAAACTCACAGTGGTGGAGGTTGTGGAGGCTGTGGGTTGTTCGGAAGGGGCCTGTAATTGTGAAGTATAATAATTATACTGTTACGATGTATGTATACATAATAAACATTATGTAGAATTCGTGCTTTGCATGGTATAAACTCACTCTCTCCACGTTGTCCTCCTGCTCCTCCTGCAATAGTGATAGCTATGAATACGGTCAATGGGTTAGTTAACGTACAACATCTGAATCCGTGGACGTAGGGTTAGAATCCTGTATAATAATAATATACTTTAATGGCTAGCTTGTAACTTATTATAATAACTGTATAACCTCGGTCTCCACTTCATGCTCCTGCATAAGTTATAATTATTGTAGTTACATTATATAAACAATGGTTAATACGTTTTCAGAGGGCGAATCCACGAACATGTTCCTCTTAGCCTGTACTTTAGCCTGCCGTGGCATCTAGTTCGTTTTGAAGCAGTATGTAATAACTGTACAGAATATAAATACGGACTCACATTGGTGCTAAGCAGTGTCTTAGAGAGTGCCTGAAAAATATTTATCGTAAGACACTGTAATGAACGAGTGTGCATGTACATCTAGTTGTAGTTTGCATCAGGGACATTAACGGGTGTTACAATTTCGTGGAGACGTGGGTCATTCGAATGCATGTTAATGTTCGTGTGATAGTAGTAGGATCTCACTTATTCTTCTGTTTGGTCAGTTGGTATTACCTGAAATACAGCATGCACGTCAACGTTCAAAAAGTGTGTGATAATCTCACTTCCACTTCCTTGTCCTTGGATGCTTTCTTCCTCTTCTTGGGGGGTGGTACCTGAGATACAGCATGCACGTTAACGTTCAAAAAGTATGTGATAATCTCACTTCCTGGTGGGCATTCTTGGGTAGGGTGTGGGTTTGGTCAGTTGGTATTACCTGAAATACAGCATGCACATCAACGTTCAAAAAGTGTGATAATCTCACTTCCTGGTGGGTGGGATGTGGGTGGGTGGATACTGGGTGGGTGGATACTTTCTTCTTTTTCTTGGGGGGTGGTACCTGAGATACAGCATGCACGTTAACGTTCACAAAGTGTGTGATAATCTCACTTCCTTGTGTACATTCTTGAGTGGGGTGTGGGTGGGTAGTACCTGAAATACAGCATGCACGTTAACGTTCAAAAAGTATGTGATAATCTCACTTCCTGGTGGGCATTCTTGGGTAGGGTGTGGGTTTGGATTACCTGAAATACAGCATGCACGTCAATGTTCAAAAAGTGTGTGATAATCTCACTTCCTGGTGGGCGGGATGTGGGTGGGTGGATACTTTCTTGGGGGGTGGTACCTGAGATATAGCATGCACGTTAACGTTCAAAAAGTATGTGATAATCTCACTTCCTGGTGGGCGGGATGTGTGGGCGGGATGTGGGTGGGTGAAATACAGTATGCACGTTAACGTTCAAAAAGTGTGTGTAACGTTCAAAAACGGTGTGTTATAATAGTGTAGGATCTCACTGGTTGTTTGCTCAATTGGCGTCCGGCCATGATGTAGTCGCTCAACTTGGGTGAGTCGAGCGCCCCATCCACGCGAATTTGGACATTGGATGTCCTCTGTGCAACCTATAATACACGAGACAAATCACTGTGGTGCTTACACCGAAATCGCAGCCTGCCATTTTTAAGAGGCTTTGATTCGTGGCTTGCAGGAGTTGCGTCAACCGTTCGTTGACGCAACGCAGGAGCCTGAAACACAATAATAGCAACTACACAGCATGCTCGGTTTAACGGTTACCTTGCATTCCCTGCACCCTCCGCAAGAACATCCTCTGCTGGAAAACTCCACGAGTTTGTCCACCTTCGCCAGTTTTATTAGTCGGGTGGATTCGTCCATATTGTCGATTTCGAGAAACTCTTGTCTGATGGAGCCATCCATACTGCGCTGCGTATGTGTTTGTTGAATTAAAATACCACTCGTACGCTGGTAAACGCTAAGCTTGGCCGGTAAAGCATGTGCGCACTATCATAGATACCTAAATCATAAACTCGACAGTTGTAATTATTCTATCTGGTGAATACACACACGCACACACCAAGTAGTACTATTTTATACTTCTACACAGCACATGAATTATCTGTCACGCACACCAAGTATAGTAGTATACAAACTCACCAATGATTTTACAAGAGCATAAAATATACGCTCTTGCTACGCATACTGGGTTATCCACACAGTATACAAACTCACACACTCACCAATCCGTAATCAGTATATATAATGCCACACACATGCACCAGTAGTTGTATACAAACTCACCAATCTCGTCACACACAGTTCCTCTAACTATGCCACACCAGTAGTAGTAGTATACAAACTCACCAATCTCGTCACACACAGTTTATACGTGAATTATATATAATGCCACACCAGTAGTAGTATACAAACTCACCAATCTCTTCAGGACGCAATTACCCTCTATAGTTCAGCAGTTCCTCTAACTATACGTGAATTTTATATAATGCCACACCAGTAGTAGTAGTATACAAACTTACCAATCTCTTCCAGCACTCACACACAGTTCCAGTTCTATGTGAATTGTATATAATGCCACACACATGCATGCACCAGTAGTAGTAGTAGTAGTAGTATGCAAACACCTACAAAGCATAATTATACTCTATTTGCAGACAGTATACAAACTCTTATGTTTAGCGCGCGTGCTTGCTGGGCGTGGCCCTGAAGGAAGGCCACGCCCACACATTAGGTTGACAGATTTTCTAATTGTGTGTACAATTGTGTGTACGTACAGTACACACACACACACACACACACACCAAGTAGTAGTATACGAACTCACACACTGACGTCCGTTCACACGGCATAAGGGTATTTGTAAACACAAGTAACACAGGTAATCAGTATATATAATGCCACACACATGCACCAGTAGTTGTATACAAACTCACCAATATCGTAACAGACCACGCACAGTTCCTCTAACTATACGTGAACTATATATAATGCCACACCAGTAGTATAGTAGTATACAAACTCACCAATCTCTTCCAGGACTCACACACAGTTCCAGTTCTACGTGAATTGTACATAATGCCACACACATGCATGCACCAGTAGGATATAGTAGTAGTATGCAAACTCAGTTTCAAACAGATCCACCTATAAAGCATAATTATACTCTATTTGCAGACAGTATACAAACTCTTATGTTTAGCGCGCGTGCTTGCTGGGGGGAAGGCCACGCCCACACATTAGGTTGACAGATTTTCTAATTGTGTGTACTACTTGGTGTACTACTTGGTGTGTGTGTGTGTACGTACACACACACACACCTAGTAGTATACGAACTCACACACTGACGTACTGACATCCGTTCTATACACGTTCACAGTGCGCGCACACTGTGAACGCACAAGGGAAGGGACATAAGTAGTAGTAGTCACTGAATTATAATCTCTCTGCCTATACAACAGTCTAGCTCACACACTGTGGCGTTTCTAGAAATATCAGTAGGAGGGTGCTCAGGTCGCGCGATAGCGCTAAATTTTTGGGTCCTGCCCACGCACTGGAAGCCGCCACACCCATGCTTTACTGCGCATAATTACAAAGGCATTGCCTAACTGACTCATGTATTATATCAATATCTACTATACAACTATACACAGTGTATGTGTATATAGAAATAGAAATAGTCTGTGTGATCGTAATGCTGTCTTCATTCATTCTCTTCAGACCACTGAAAGACCTCTCTGCTGAGCAGCACAATAATTATACTATCACGAAGAAAATCTGTATTGAAACCATCTTCTACCTGGTATTTTATAGTGTGATCATAGAGTGTGATCATAAAGTGTGATCAAGTTTCTGCTGATCAAGTTTCTGCTGGTGATGTTGGCTGAATATATAGTGAGAAACTTCTCTTGTACTATTATGTAGCATGCACTATTATGTAGCATGCATTATAATAAGTCACAGTACGCATGCCCAGGAAACTTAGGTGTGGTCTGACTCTCCAATCAGTATAAAAACTCTGCTCTAGCTAGCTCAAGCTCAGTTGTGTTAAGCTTAGGGGACTGTATATTCTCACACACACACACACACACACACTACTTTTACAAGAGAAATATATATTCTCTTTGCCACGCACACACGGGCTAAAGATGCATTGAACTTAATTTGCACGGGTTGATCAATTGCACGGGTTGATCAATTCGATAATCGCAAAACTTAAATTTCTCACACGAGGAACTCGATATGGCTCTTTTGGGACAAATTTCAAATTTCGGCCGGCCTGCACTAATCGTAGCGATGGTGTGGTGGTTCAATCTCGACACGTAGTGGCAGAGAGGAAGAACAGTTTATCCATTTTGCGTATCAAATACACATACACACATACATAACATACATAACACACGCACGCACTAAAAATACTTGTGTGTATTTGCGTATGTATTTCTTGTATGTATGTATGTATGTTATGTATGTATGTATGTATCCATACGTCATGGACCGGCACAATGATTTGCTTTTGGGACTCATGATCCTTGCCGACTTCCACCGTTGCAATTTTGTCGGTATGTATCCATACGTCATGGACCGGCACAATGATTTGCTTTTGGGACCTTAAATCTACCGACTTCCACCAAGTGGAAACTATCTTACATTGGACGTATTCTTACATTGGACGTATTTGGCCAAACAATGTAGCAGAAATTGCTGAAATAGATGAAGCCGAAGTCACTGCTGACAACCTAATCTCTGCACAGTTCTTATAATGGTACTGTCAGTTACGCGACCTTGATAACTACCAGTGCGAATGTAAAATGCTTCTACTACGTATACTAAATTAATAACCTTGAATTTAAATACAACATATTTCTTTTAATTCGTAAAACAAGCATGTTTTCTTACGCTCGCCCCACAATGTTCTACATTCTCCTAGTAGGTATTGTGCATTTGTGCATTTACGTATTGTCCATTTTTACACATCGAGAAATCCACACGCAAATACACGCAAATACCAATTTTTGTGTATGAATTTCATGATGCGTACTCCTGCTAAAAATAATACAGGTACGCTTACCTGTACGCACAACGCGAGCGGATACACGGCAACAAGCACGCACCCACTAACTGAACTATGCTGCCACCGGTAGAGTCCCTGGGTTCCCTGGGTTCCGAAAGACTGACTGCTACCCTCAAGCACCTCAAAGAGGTTAGTACATGGAAACAGTGAAACAGGGACATTGGACATTGCTCCACCTCAAAGAGATTAGTTGCAATAGATTAGTTGCAATGGGCCCTCCAACAATGGGCCCTCCAACAAGAACTGTCGATCTCAACAATTGTAGCCTGCTCCAATATGGCAGAGCCTGTCACATAGGGATTATAGTGCTGTTAGTCTTGTGGTGTTCTTTAAAAAGCAAATACGTAACCGCCATGCCATGGCTAGCATATGAAATAGGGCATAATGTTCACAGTCATCAGGAACGAGGTCTCCAATCAATAGAGGAAGGAAAGTAGCCAGTGTCCACATCTTTGTTGCAGATTGTCGAACCTTTTTAACAATGTCAGCTGATTCCGTGTACACAACCCTAAGTCAAATCGTTTTAAGCGATCATTATTGTAATATGCTTCGAAGGAAAGTTACGTAAGGTACTACAGCGAATGGTCTTGTTTAAGCTGTGATCTTTATGCTTCTGCTTTGTTTGTCGCTCATATTCTATAAAAGAACGCTTAGCGAAAAACATTGACTCCTTGAAACCACCAAGTGCCTCAGCAAGCAGACCGACCTCTTTGATTGAGACTTTCGTTTTCATACAACAAATGGCTCAAGAAACAAGTTCAAACCATGGCTTCCGCTACAAATATACTTTAACGAACCGATCCTAACGGTTCAATTTTATAATTCAGGTATGATAATAATGACCAACCAAAATTACGTGAAAGTACGTATAATAATTATGTGTAGATCAGAGGGCAGAAGACAAAGGTGACAAGCTAAGAGCTCAGCAAGTATCAAGTTTGCCATTGGGAAGTGTGCCATTGGGTTGAAAAGGGTGTTGCCATTCTCTACTCACATGATCCCATTACCGGAAAAGAACAAGAATTCCACGAGAGAGAAGATTTTGCACACATTATGAAGTTGCACACATTATGAAGGTGTTTTTTTACAGTATGTTCACCAGCTCGAGTTTTATTTAATATACAATCAGGGTTGAAAGATTTCATGAGTCTGGACCAGCATTGACAGTCCAAGATGCAGAAAATCTTTTCTCCCCTCAGAGAAAAAATAAATATCAGGAATAATCTCATTTTAGATGAGCTGATATCAGCCTTGGTATACAGCCCTTGGTATACAGCCCAGTACGACTTCAGCTTGATGGAAGTTACAAGGTAACCTATAAAGTTTACTGTTGATGTGAATTGAAAAATATGACAGGGCCAATGAAAACAGACCTTAACGCGGCAATAATTAAATTAAGCTATAGGCCGATTTAGTAGAAATGAAAGACATGGGCAAACATTTTTTTTTCACAGGTGCTAACTTCAACCCTTCCTCTACCTACCTGTAAAAATTTGGGTCTCTACGAAGCTTTAAACAGGTCAAGCGCGGACGTTGAAGAAACTCACCGAACGTTCATTTTTTACAATGAAATTTACTGTCTACGTGAGGGGAAATTCCCCTATTATTGTTAATTATTTTTAACAAATAAAGATGACAACTTGTACAGGACTGTTTCATCAGCCCAGTACTTACAATCATCAAGAGGAGCCAGGTATATTATAGCTCCACTTAGATTAGAAAGAGCAGCTATCTAGCTAGCTAGCTTGGCGTAGATCCACTCTTGTTTCTTTAGATGTACGTATCCCGTGCCACGTGTCCTCATAAACACTCCATAACTATCATAACTATCATGTCATGTCACTTACATTCTAGCCAATAGACTAGCGTTTCTTAGGCCTCCGACACCTACCACTACCTTGGGGAACCATCAATATAAATGTTATACGGCCCATCAGGCCTGTTACTACTAAGCACAATGGCAGTGATACCAGTACTAAATTAAAGGAGGAAAGCTTCTTATAAGGCTACTAATAAGTTGGATCAAGCCTTAGATCGATACGGACGAATACTAAGTGAAAGACTACCTATAATAGATCACTGAGGCTTCCTTTAAGCTGTATGAAGGACAGATCTGTAGGCTCCATACAAGTGAGGGATCTTTTATAAGACTGATACATTACACAGATAATAAGTACAAGCTTATAACAAGACATGAGAGCTTACCATTCGAGCGACGGGAGTCTTTGTCTCTTTATTTCTTGTCTCTTTATTTCTTCGAAGATCCTTCCTAGGTGCCAAGCAATCCAGCTACATAGCTATACTAGCTAGTCCTAGAACGCCTAGCCTTCATCTAACTAACTTGTCTTCTCCAGAACATCTTTTACTAAGCTTTATGAGTGCCCGGAAGCCAATAATTGAACTTCAATTATCGAACGTCATTTACTCAAGAAGGCGTTGCAATACCTTTGTAGCGTTCCCTCGAACATATCTCCGGAAAGAAAGTAGCCAGGAGGTCGATCTTGGTATCATTTTGAAGCTTAAAGGACGCCCTATCCGATTCAACAATAAAAACTGATTCAAAAATGTCCGCGTTAAGGTCTGTTTTCATTGGCCCTGTTCTAAGTGGCAATTTTTCCACACAGGAAGTCCTAGGATTCACCAGGGAGATTGTGTATGCCCTCACCACAGGAATCGAAAGTGTTGAATGAAAAAGACGAGAGTACGCCCAAACTGGAAGGAATCCCCGCTCAAGCACTACTGATGATGTTGAGTGCATGTTCTCAATCATGAGAGATTTGACAGGAAAGCACCTTACGGCAAGCGAGGTACACCTGGAGGAAGGTGTGCATCAAGTTTGACGACCCAACTCTGGGCTTCTCTGGGCTTTTCTTCATCACATGACCGCCGAGGAAGAAACGTGTTCGAAGAAAAGAACAACCAGCTCACCTTATGTATGGAAGAGCAACACTCCCTGAATCTGGTGCTTGGATGACCTTCCATAATTTCAACATCACCCTCAATAAACTCCACTCCACTCCAACATTATACTTCTTATTGTGTTCAATTAAAGCAATAATTTATATGAAAATCAAATTATAATTATATATACAACACAACAAGGGATTAAAAAGATTCATGAACGCATAATAAATATATTAAAGTTCAATAACCAGTTATCTTGTACTTGCTCTCCAGTCAGTAACATAAGATATCCAGGCGAACTGCCACTATCCATTACATTGTGGAACAATTCACTAACGACATATCCTCCATTTTCTATCCAACTGACATTAGAAGCTTGTGCATCTCTAGGGTTTAGAGGTTCCTTGAACAGGGATTGTATGTCCAAGCCGTCGCACATCCTGAGCTGATCGAAGACACTTAAATTTTAGTCTGTGACATCTCTGTGACATCTCTGTGTTAATGCTCAGTGGTAGTGAGCACTGTACCACTGTCAATGTTAGGGTCACTGTCACTGCCATTGCCATTGCTGCCTTCATCCTCACTGATACTGTCGCATAGGGTTAGGTCCAGTAGCCATATATAACTGTAGGGTTTCTGTCACACTGCTGAGTCAGCATTATTTGTGCTGACTCCAGCATTATTTGTGCTGAATCAGCATAAAACGTAAATCAGCATAAAACATAAAAGCAATTTGGCCTGGAATGTCATTAAAAGGTCAAAGTTCAAGACCTCCTCTGGAGCTTGTGTGTTTCACCAACTACATGTTGAACAGCTGAATTTTTTTCAAGTTTAAAATATAAAGCGCAGCCTTCTTTTTTTGCAGCTCTTTGTCAGTTCCAAGTAGGTGTGTTCTAACTCGATATAACTCGATATTCGGTATAGTGTAGGTATAAGTGTGCTTTCTCAGGGGCATTAAGCATTAAGGACTGTTCAAATTAAAATTACAAGGAATTTTGTTATAATGATATTCATACACAAGTGTCATCGCATTGGAATGTTTATCACGTGCGTGGGTGGAAAACATCTGCAATTACTAGTGGGGGTGGAGCTTCCGTCACATGACACTGTACTTCGCTTTCTGAAGTTGACCGTAGCTAGTTGATCGTGTAAAACCCTGAAAAACTATTTGTTGTAAGCTACCTAGTAGTTATTAAAGGCCTTAACTAAGACTATTAGATAGTAGAGAACTTGTTTCCTGCTGCGCAAGACAGAGTGCAACCAAACAAGAATGTTAGGAGGAGATCTCGGGGACAATTCAGGTAAATCTTAGCATGTTGTTTGTGTAGACCATGATTACCTATGAATCTGCTTTTGCGCAGCAGGATTTCATCAGTATATGATATGTACATCAGGATTCCAAGAAAAGATAGGATCTAACTAAGCTGGAACAAATGGTTTTTTTATAATTTAGTTTTACAAGGAAATTTCATGTTAATTGGTCACATGATCTTTTTTTCATTAAGGAAACTTAAATTATTATGACAAAACAAAATGTGCAATTACTATGTTTAATATTGAATACTTTTTGATATATGTGACGTTGGCTGTTCTTGATTCTGGACGTGCCTTAATACACCTGAGTTTTCAACTGACTGCTAGTAACTGCTAGTACATCTCTGTACACATGAGAAGATTGTACACATGAGAAGAACACTTTGCGTATTCAGTTGTGCATCCATCAATTTTACACACAGCATGAAAATCTTCATCTTCACTGTCTTCATCTAGTCTTCTACCTGGGTTGCACATCGAGCAATCATAGCAGCTAATTGTAGCACTACTGCTTCATGGTTGATCCAAGGTCATTATTTACAGCCCATAGAGCATCACCTGATTCTATGCATGCAGCTGAGCCAGATAAAGGAGGGAGGAGCTGCACATGGAAATTCGGCGCTAAGCAAGCTAGATACCTCTTGAGCAGTGAAACTATACTTTCTAAGCACTTAAAAGATGTCAATATTTGAGGAACCATTTGCAGAGTGGGACTACTTCCAGCCAAAGATACCTGAAGCAGTTTGTGAAAGTTTTAAAGGTAAGCAATAACGTACCAAACTTAGATAGCCACTAGCCACTGAGAAATGACCACTATAACCCTAACCGTACTCGTTTTACATTGGTCACTTTGTCATAATACACTTTGTCATATGCAACAGATGAACTTATTGATGGCGCTGCATTCATGGAGTTAAGCGAAAGCGATGTGAAGTCACTAGTGAAACCACTTCTAGATTGATAAGTAGCAAAGCCAATCCCAAGGTAAAAACATGTTAAACTATCTACGTCAAAGGACGTGTCAGACATATCCACTTCTTCTAGAAGAGACTTTGCAATACCGCGAAACCGGCTCTGGATTCAGAGCTGCGAAGCGAGATTGTAAGAGATTTAGTTACACACATGTACTTTTTTGTGGGAAAGCCTACTTCCCACTAAGTTTCCCGCAAACTCGTTGCCAACTACACATTTATGAAGGACTCAGGAATAGATCCCTGTGTAAGTTATGTTGTATTTAACATTTGGTTTTCAGTGTACAATTGTTGTAGGGATCGCACAAAATGGTGTACAATAAAGAAAGCGATCCACAGATGATAGTGAAGATGATAGTGAGCATCCTAAAAAACGTGGCCGCCCGAAGAAGCTTAGTAAACTTGGAAATAGATATCCTATTTTCAATGTTGATGCGGTAGCGAAGATGAAAGGATGGCACTTGATAGAGAAATGGAGAAATGGAGAAGGAAAAACCAAGAGAAGACGTTCTACCAGAAAGGACGTTCTACCAGAAAGGACATGTTACATAATCAAAAGTCGGTTACATTGATGCTCTAAAGACGCTTTCTGTGGTAGCCTGTGCATGTAATACAATAGTCCTATTCGTTTAAGAGCTTGGAATTTTGATTGCTATTTGAACGCTACTTCCTGTATAGCTTCCGCAGTAAAATTGTACTGAGCTGGCACGCCCTTTTACATTGAAGTCATTGTAAAATCAATGCGTTTTTTTGCAGCCTCTGCATTCTGCAATGCATACGCTATTATGGTTTTTGTCCCAGAGAGTTTTTGTCAACTGTCAGTGAGCTAGCTGGTCTTGAAGACACCTACTATACACACAGTAAGTGCAGGTAGTCTAATGCTCAAGGATGATGGAACATCTTATATAGTGTAGAGGAGACGTTCCACCATCTTGGAGCATTAGTTTACCTCTTAGAGCTAGCTCACTGGTAGTTGACACAACACTTTCTGGGACAAAAACCATTTACTTCAATATTTCACAAACTTCCTTTATTTAGAATAGCGCATGCATTGCAGAATGCAGAGGCTGCTCAATGACTTCAATGTAAAAGGGTGTGCCAGCTCAGCACAATTTTACTGCGGAAGCTATACAGGAAGTAGTTAGTGGGTGTTCAAAAATTCCAGGCTCTTAAACGAATAGGAGAATAGGACTATTGTTATGTGCATGTGCATGTTGTAGATTTGTAGATTGAACAAGAATTGGATCTGGTCCTCTGCAAACAGTATTCTGTACATCGCTCATACGGAAGTGGGCACCTGCCACCTTTGAAAAATTAACATCAAGGATATCATAGAACAAGGTGTACGAATTCATTGTTGATGATGTAAGCAAGGTGATGATGTAAGCAAATGTGCCCTTAAACTTCTGTACTACCTCCAGTGTGTACAACCCAAGAAAAAGGCCACAGCTCAACTAGCATGTGTGTACGAATGCGTGTTGTGTACGAATGCGTGTGTGTGTTGGTATACACACACACATACACACATACATACACACACACACACACGCATACACACACACACGCATTCGTACATACACGCATTCATACACTCGCACAGCACACACGTACATCATTCAAAAGTTTTTAACCTTGTGATGACTGATGATCCAGAAGTTGTTGCGTTAATGCCTGTACCTCAGCGAGACTACTACGTCTACTATGGGAGTTAGGCTCTGTCATAAGCTAACAAGAGACCATATATGGTTAGGACCCCGCACGCGCATGCGAGTGTACTTGGCGGCACAGGTAAGTCGGTATGCGTTGTTGTACCATTAATTATTAATGATAATTGTATGTACGTAATGAGTGAGAGCGTGGCTAGTTGCCTTGAGTATATGGATCGTGTTGGTACAGAACAAACTCGGCTTTTTATCAGAATAGTGGAATATCAGAATAGTGGAATAGTGGACCGGTTCTTCGACTATTTGAATGTAAAAAGATGGCTGGGGCTGGCTGGAAGCGTAAAGAGAGCAGGGCACCATACAAGGACTCAAAGGATGAACGGTTGAAGGTATAGAGAACACAATGTTTATAAGTGATTGTTACCTAAAGTTTCCTATTCAGTGGCTTTCTGGAGATTTTGTGCAGTACTTGGATGAATGGGATCAGGAGATTGCTAGCAAATCCCAACTGAGAGCCAGTGAAAAGCAGAGACTTGGTTTGAGCGTGTCAACAAAAGAAGGACTGAGATTGATAGGTTAGTTAATTAGAAAACTGCACTGTCCGGTACAAAATATTTAGATGTGGTTCTTTTTCCTAACAGTGAAATCTTTTACTGAGCTGGCACCAAAGCTGCTTGCACTACCTGGAGCTGACTATCTCTTGAGTGAAGTGTTTTCGCAGGACCCTTTGGAACGCTACTTTTCTAAACAGCGACATCGAGGCGGTAGCAACGAAAATCCTCTAGCATCCCAAGTGCCGTTTAATGCCTCGGTGCGCATGAGGTATACGGTTGTGTGTCTGTGTGTGTGTGTAGACTTCTAGTCATGTTTTCTTGGCATGCTATTAAAATAAAACTTTGTACTCGAGTTATGCCTAGTTTTGCTTACTGTAGCGTTACTTATAGTTAGCTCTGCACTATAACGCTAGCTGCAGGAGTGAGAAAAGATGACTTGCAGCCATTAATTTAGACTTGAACTTTTGCCATCGATCGTCATGGTCGATCATTACCCACTATTAATTTTGAGTTTGCCGCAATGTGTGTATAAAAGCATGGATAGAACTAGCTTTTATGTCCACCGAGGCATCAGCACCCGCGGTGCTTTCATTTTAACAGATATTTTCTGAGTATTGTTACTACACACACAGTCAGCTTTACCATAGATCCTCTACTATCTATGGCTTTACCATATCCTCGAGGCAGTCCTAAATACTAGCATAGTTCCTACTGTACTACTGTACACTAAATTTTATCGTGCACCGTTTCTCGAGTTGAACGAATGTTTACCCCACGAAACTTACCCGCTATACAGTTTATGAAATTGGGGAGGGTGTATGGAGGGAGGGTGTATTGGAGGTTGTGTATTGGAGGTTGCATTCTAAAAAGAGTTGTTTAAAATAAATGGTCACAGGTAACGCACGCAACATGTCAGTAACCATGGCAACATACTGATCCATTCTACAGATAGTAAAGGAAAGGGATTGGAAACGCATACGGTACAATCCTATTTACGGATTGGCGTAAATCGAAGCCACATGGTATAATTATAATTTTGAGATAATGATAAGGGGGTTCAGGGGCATCCATATCATCAGGGGCATCCAAAAAAGCTAGATCTACAGTTACATAATTATAATAATCTAAGGGATGTCAATAAGGGATGTCAATAATAATTATTTTATAATTATAATGTTTAGTAAGTGGTTGCAAAACTACAGTGTATACACACAAGCAAAAATAAAATTATGTATACTTAATAATGAGGTGACAGGTGAGGTTACTAAGTGATGAATCTTCCTAGATGCTTTTGTTTTGAGGGTAGGGATGGCTTGAATTTTTTCTTACGAGCTTTTTGCTTCACATCCTAAATCACATGTACGTTGTATCAATATAGTGGGAATCATTTGCACCTCAGCATGAGTACCTCAGCATGAGTACTACAACATGTACTACAACACAACATACAAATAAAAAATAATAAAATAATAATCTGCCAAAGCATTATTGGCGCCCACAAAATTGTCACTACAACGAGAATAATTTTGTAAAACCAAGTATAACTGCCTCTTATATCACATACCATCTTATAGCTCGTGCAATCAATCGAGTAACCTGCAAACAACTTACCCTAACTTTCAAGGTAGAAAAACACTTTTTTGGACTTTATGGTACTTATGTTTTTATGTACCCAAATAGCTCACTTGATGGGCTTGAACGCTGAAAGAATGATCTTGAGGTCCAAAACTATAGCAGCAATTGACCTTTTGACTAGCAATGAATAACATTAAAAATCGTAAGTAGCATCCAGACTCTAGCTGTTGAAAACATTGGTGCGTTTCCAATCCCTTTCCTTTACCAGTGGCGTAGCCAGAGGGGGGCAGAGGCCCTCTGGCCTCAGACTCTGCTCCACAAGTTCATTTTACTAACTAGCTAGCTTAGCTAGCTGATATGAGATCGAGAGTAACTAGAGCTCTATAATTGCACGATCAACTCCACCTCTAACTATCTAGCTCCACCTCCAAATATTCATTCCAGTCAGTGCACATGCGCAAAGCCACGTGCTGAGCAGACCAAGGTCCCCCACAGAGTTGCAGACTGTTAATGTTCAGCAGCTATCACCATCATCATCATGAGTATTTTTCCGTTGAGCCCAGTTTTCACAGAGCAGCACTGCAACTGCAAGTGGCTTGCCACCCTGTCCTACTAATTCACAAGCAGAACCTGGTTAGCAGCTGCATGATTTAATTGTCACAACTCAAAACAATGCATTTTATAGGATATCTTCAAATGAAGATGTGGCTTAACCACCAGTACCCTCAAAGCAGCAGTACCCTCATTTCTTTAGCCAGATTGCGTTAGAATCAATCTCAGAGCATGTAACAACAAAAATTTTCTGGGGGAGTGCCCCCACCCCCATTGGTAATTCGTTCATCAAGCACCCCCCTATCTCAAATCCTGGCTACGCCCCTGTTTACTATCTATGATATAATTCTATGGTGAGCCTTTTGTTTCAAAATGGCGATACAAAATACTATGTGAATACCATGTGTTGGTGTCAGGATAAAATCGACTCGATGCGTTTTATCAAATCGATTATCTGGTAGGGATTATCTGGTAGGGATCGACTCGATTTTGCGATTTTGGTAGGCGATGTGTTTTATTAATTCGAATAGATGTTTTATGGGTAGGTAGGGATCGATTCTTATTATTGATCAGGCGTGAACCTTTATGCAGATACCAGTGGAATTTTCACAAGATGTGACAAGGTGTGGAAAGTTTGTTCGCACAGGCCATAGTTTCCATCTACTTGCGTCACAACACAGCAAACAAATACGATTTAGTGTTGAGCTTCAGTTGCTGAGCATAGTTCGACAAAAAGGTGGTCGTTTGATCCGGCAAATCTTGTATGGATGCAACGATTGCACTATTCCACCAATCGGTAATCATAGTGTATCTGTACGGTCTGGCCGTGCCTTACTTGACCTCAACATTGAACTAACTTATTGAATTTCTCCGAAGTTCGGTTATTGGGAGTTCGGTTATTGGGAGTACGGTATGGAGGCGGCTGAAAGATAGTGGTATTGAAATGGACAAGTACACTGACATAAGCTAGATGATGTTGTGCGACGGCAGGTGTTTGACACAGAATAAGAGATCCCATTGAGAAGAGCTATAAATAGACGCACATACTCTGTAAAAGGATACCATAGCTTGATCAGGTGGCACTTCGTTGGGGAAATCGATGGTTATTCCAGGTGCATGCAACACAAACAACACAGCATTAACGGTCTTTCTCAAAGCTACTCAAGAGTATGGTATTCCCAGGCGAGTGCGATCAGATAAAGGTGGGGAAGTTTGTTATTTTATGGTTGCCCATCACGGACCTAGCAGGATCTTCAACACACAATTGAACGTCTTTGGAGGGATGTATTCCGCTGCGGGGTGTCCTGTCAGCGAATTAGATCTGTTCGTCCTGTATTTACCAAGGATACGAAAAAGTCTGAGTGAAGCCTAGAATTTAAAAATGGGTCAATAGTGATTCGGTGAACATGTACGGTTTTGATCCTACCACTGTAACTGTTGTCACTCCTTTAGATGGTGAAGAATTTCTGACATCAGTCGACGTCAACACCCAATTTGATGGACATGACATGGCTATTTCTTATTACATTGCTGCTACTAAAAACAGTTAATATAAAATTTACTGTTCAATTATCTGGATGCACTAGAAATTAGATACAGCTTGTGTATAATTATATAATTCATTTAGATAATAATTTAGATAATAATAGATAATAATTATCAATTCAGGATTCATACAATAATACATAATTATATGCACCATACTATGATTATGCATTATTTGATTCATGTAATTATAGATGATAATTATCAATTCAGGATTCATACAAAAATCAACATACTATATATAATAATTATATGCACCACACTATGATTACACATTCACCTTCACCTATACACCTTCACCTATATACAGATTATCTACATCGTCAATATTATTGTTCAAGTTTCTAAACCATTGTGAAGTTTTGTCCGCAATAACAGCTAGCACAGCCGCGGGTAGAGATTACAATTTCTCTCGAACAAGTGTGAGAGACGATGTATTCATCCTCTTGTTGGATACAGGACATCCAGTGGCAAACTGTACAAAGTCACGGAGAACTGTTACGGAACAAGAGGAGATGGGACGATTTAGCATATGTATAATAATTATAGGAAAATAAACATTCCGAACGAGTGGTGCAAGCTGCGCTGCATGTGCTTGTGCTAATGCCTCTCGCCATGTTTTGCTTTTGTTTAGAGTGTTACAGTAATGATTTCAATGCTATCTTTGTGTAATAAAATTATTATTATCATTGAATCACACAGTCATTATAAAAGATGAAAGAGGAGCGAGGAGCGATGAAAGAGGAGCATGGCTTGATGAATTGATCTTCAAGGTAAAAGCATGTGTAGATTACCAATGTATTTTTTGCATTTTCTGTCAATGAAATAAAGGGTGGATTTGCAATGAGGTCTGAGGTCAGAGGGCAGCATACAAGCTATAGCTCTGTGTCCTCATCAGAGTCTGTTGCAGATTCCTCATCATCAGATGCTAGTGCCTTTAGAGATTGAAGAATAGCAGCAGTTGCGTCCTCAAATTTACCATCAACAGGTTCCTTGTAGTACTCCTCTACCAGGGCCTCGTATTTTTTCATTGCTTGGACGTTTTCTTTACTAATATGTTTTCTTTACTAATATGCTGGAATCTCCAGTCCTCCTTGTTACCAGAGGAGATCTCCGATGGTGGGCATCAGTAACCCTACAGGACACTCTTCCACCATGAAGGATAATGAAATGGGTGATCCTGGAAACCTCTCTGGGTAAATGTCCAACCACTGAATCAGAAGAGAATCCTGGAAACCGTTTCTTCGTTGCTATTGCATACATATCGTGTGGATTGGAGATTTCTGGTTCAACACGCAACATTTCGTTAACAGTGGGGACCCACATGGATCTATACTGATGATAGCCCCTAATTCCACACAAGAACCTAAACCTCAAGAACCTAAACCTCAAACTACCAGTACCACCTGTAGCCATATTTATCTGTGTTCAATCACTTTCACCTGGCTATTTCTATTATTAAATATTTGAGGGCAATTTACCTTTTCTATCCACGTGGCTGGAATACACGTGGCTTGATTACAGCTGCTTGTTTAGCTAGCTAGCTACTGTCAACGAACCTTTTTCAGTATGGGTTTTGCCGTTCTAATCCTGCCACAGTGGAAGAAGAAAGACCACCCACCCCACCCTACATGCCTGCCATTGAGGAATCTGGGCTAGGAAGAGTGGAGCATGAGAGCATCACAGCAAATGTAGCAGACCCAAGACCCTCAACTAAGAAGAGAAAGACGAGGAGAAAATATACAGCCTACACTGGAGCACAGATTGGCTCTTGAAAATGGGATGAGAATGCTAGACTCCATTTTTTACTACATTCCAAACTTGGCAGAGAGCACAATTCAAAATTTTAAGAAAGCATACAAGGAAAGGCTAGAGGAGCAAAAAAAGCATCAACATCCTAAACCTATCACAGTAATCCCAGCTTTGCCCCGTGGAAGACGACCAATACTTATGGAGTTGGATGAGAAGCTGATTAAATTTCTTCGGAGTCTCCGATGTAAAGGTGGTGTGATCAATAGGCATGTTGTTCGAGCAGCTCTCATTGCTAGCAATCCATCAACATCACAACACCTAGCTAAATTTGATATGCCTCGTTCATGGATTCAGTGGTTTTACTAAACGGATGGGAACTACTACACGACCACCAGGACTGTACAAGGAATGTCGAATGGAGTACTTAGGGGCATCAAGGACAAAATAAAGAAGTCCATCTGAACTTGTGCTTAATGCCGACCAAACTCCATCATCTTATATTTCTGTTGGAAAGATAACGATGGCCAAGAGTGGATCAATACCTATCAAGGGTTTAACTGATAAGCTACCCTTACTTTTGTCGTTACCTTGGCTGGTGATTTTTTGCCACTATATCAAGGAAAGACTACAGCAAGTCTCCCCCGTGGTTTCCACTTTCCAACTGGGTTTAGTTTATCACAGAATCCTAAACATTGGTCCAACGAGACAGAAACTCTGAAATTGATAGATGAAGTGATTAATCCTTACGTGGTATGTGTGTGTATGTGTTGGGAGGGTATGCATGCCGTGTGTGTGTGTGTGGGGGGGTGTGCACGTGTGTGTGTGTGTTGGGGGCGGTGTGCACACCGTGTGTGTGTGGGGGAGTGTGTAGACCGTGTGTGTGGTGTGTGTGTGTGGAGGGGCTGTGCACGGCGTGTCTGTGTGTGGTGTCTGTGTGTGGGGCCGTGTTTGTGTGGTGGTGTGCACACCGTGTGTGTGTGGGGGAGTGTGTACGCCGTGTGTGTGGTGTGTGTGTATGGAGGGGCTGTGCACGGCGTGTCTGTGGGTGGGGCCGTGTTTGTGTGGTGGTGTGCACGCCGTGTCAGTGTGTGTTGTGTGTGTGTGTGTGTTTGGGGGTGGTGTGTCTTTGTGTGTGTTGTGTGTGTGTGGGGGGTAGGGGTGTGCGTGTCGTGTTTGTGTAGTGTAGTGTGTATCTGTGTAGAGGGGGTGTGCACGCCGTGTTTGTGCGTGCCGTGTTTGTGTGGTGTGTGTGTGTGTGTGTGGGGGTGGTGGGTTTTGTGGCGGTTGGTGGTGTGTAGGGGTGCTGTGTGTGTGTGTGTGTGTGAGGTGTGTGGGGGGGGGTGTGCACGCCGTGTGTGTGTTGTGTGGGGCCGTGTGTGTGTGGAGGCGTGTGCATGCCGTGCATGCCTTGTGTGTGTGTGTGTGGTGGTGTGTGTGTGCGTATGTGTTGGGGGGTGTGCACGCCCTGTATGTGTGTATGTGGGGGGGTGTGCACGCCGTGTTTGTGTGTGTGAGTGTATTGTGTGTGCGCGTTGGGGTGGTGTGCACGCCGTGTGTGTGTGGAGGGGCCGTGTCTGTGTGGGGGTGTGCTTGCCGTATTTGTGTGTGTGGGGGTGGGCAGTGTGCACGCGATGTGTGTGTGTGTGTGTGGTGTGTGTGCACGCCGTGTGTGTGTGGGGTGTGTGGTGTGTGGTTGTGTGGAAATGTTTGTGTGTGTGTGTGTGTGTTGGGGGGTGTGCACGCCGAGTGTGGGGGGGTGTGCACGCCGTGTTTGTGTGTGTGTGTGTGTTGTGTGTGTGTGTGGGGGCGGTGTGCACGCCGTGTGTATGTGTGTGTAGGGTGTGTGCACGCCGTGTCTGTATGTGTTGTGTGGTGGGGGTGGCGTGCCGTGTTTGTGTGTGTGTGTGTGGTGTTTATTGGGTGGTGTGTGGTGTGTGTGTGTGTGTGAGGGTGTGAGGCTGTGAGGGGGTGGGGGGTGTGCGTGCCGTGTTTGTGTGTGTGTGTGTGTGTTGTGTGGTGTGTGTGTGTGTTGGTGTGTGTGTGTGTGTTTGTGAGTGTGTGGTGTGTGCAGGCCGCGTGTATGGGCCGTGTGTGTGTGGTGTGCACGTCGTGTTTGTGTATGTGTGGGGTATGTGGGGGGGTGTGCACACCGTATGTGTAGGGGGTATGCTGTGTGTGTGTGTGTGTGGGGTGCACGTGTGTGGTGTGTACGCCGTGTTTGTGTGTGTGTGTGTGTGTGGAGAGGGTGTGCACGCCGTGTGTGTGTGTGTGTGTGTGGGTGTATGTGTGGTGGGAAGGGGGGTGTGTGTGGTGTGTTGTGTATCTTTGTGTTGTTGTGTGTGTGTGCACACCGTAGGTGTGTGAGTGTGGGGGTGTGCAGTGTGTGTGTGTGTGGGGTGCACGTGTGTGTGGTCCCCCGTGTTTGTGTGTGTGTGTGTGTGTGTGGGTGTGTGTGTGTGGTGGGAGAGGGGGTGTGTGTGGTGTGTTGTGTGTGTGTTGTGTGTTGTGTGTGTGTGTCCGTGTGGTGTTTGCGTGTGTGTAGTGTGTGCAAGCTGTGTGTGTGTGGGGGGGGTGTGTAGGCATACACACACACTGGCCAAATTCAGATCAAACCTGGCAGTCACACCTGTTTAGAGGGAACAAACTTTTCATCACGTGCTATCAGCCTCCGTTCATTCGTTTCATTCGGCCGGTTTCCACGCGTTCACACCCCCTCACACACACACACACAAACACGGCGTGCACACCAAACACACGTGCACACCACACACACAAACACAACACACATACTGCACACCCTCCTCACACACACCCACACACACACACAGCGTGCACACCCCCACACACACAAACACACACAATCACGGCGTGCACCACCACACACACACACACCCACACATACCACACACATACCACACATTGTTGTGTGGGGCCGTGTGTGTGTAGTGTATGGGGGCGTGTGCATGCCGTGTGTGTGTGTGTGGGGGGGTGTGCTTGCCGTGGTTGTGTGTGTGTGTGTGTGTATTGGGGGGGGTGTGCACGCCGTGTTTTTGTGTTTGAGTGTATTGTGTGTATGTGTTGGGGGCGGTGTGCACGGCGTGTGTGTGTGGAGGGGGTGTGCATGCCGTGTATGTGTGTGTTGTGTGTGTTGTGTGTGCGTGTGTGTGGGGGTGTGCTTGTGTGTGTGTGTGTGGGTGTGGGTGTGTGGTGTGTGTGTGGGGGTGGTGTGAACGCTGTGTGTGTGTGTGGTGGTGTGTGGGGGGTGGTGTGTGTGTATGTGTGTGTGGGGTGTGTTGTGTATGTGACACACACAAACACACACACACACCTACACACGCGTGCACACCCCCCACACACCACTCACACACGCGTGCTTACGTGCACACCACATGCACACCACACACACACAACTCACCCCCTCATACACACTGCACACCCCCTCCTCACACTCACTCACACACACCACACACACACACAGCATGCACACCCTCACATACCCACACACATACACACATAAACACGGCGTGCATACCACACATACACACACACATACCACATACATACCTAGTCTCATGAATCAGCCGCCGTTCTTTTGGAACCACCGTTTGAGCACTCTTGTCATCGTTTTATGTGCCAAGACGGAATTCCGTCTTGACCAATCAAATTGCAGAAGTCCAGTCAGGTGATGAACTTGGAGGCAGCAAAGAACTGCACTTTGCTCAACGCATTTGGATAATCATTACGCATGCATTACGCATCATACATAGAAGCTGCTACGAAGCATAAGCAAGGCAAGCAGGGGTCCTTGGGCACAGATTTAGCACCACAGCAAAACCCAAGTAGAGACTTCGCTTAAAATAATTATGTGTGGGCGTAAGATCACGATTTAATTACATTCCATTGGTTTTGTGAGCAATCAACATTCCATTTTGAAAGACTTCATGACAAGAGTGCTCAGACAGTGGTTCCAAAAGAACGGCGGCGGATTCATGAGACTAATACATACCACACATACACGACCCCCTCCACACATACACACACGGCGTGCATACCCCACACACACACGGCCTGCGTGTTGTGTGGGTGTGTGTGGTGTGTGTGAGGGGGTGTGCACGCCGTGTGTTTGTGTGTGTGTTGTGTGTGTTGTGTGGGGGTGTGCATGCCGTGTGTGTGTATGAATGCCGTGTGTGTGTGGAAATGTTTGTGTGTGTGTGTGTGGTGTGTGTGTGTTGGGGGGTGTGCACACCGTGTTTGTGTGTGTGTGTGTGTATTGTGTGTGTTGGGGGGCCGTATGTGTGTGTGTGGGGGGTGTGCATGCCGTGTTTAACCCAACACACACACAATACACACACACACACAAACACGGCGTGCACACCCCCACACAACACACACACCCCACACACACAACCCACAAACACACGGCCTACACACGGCCTACACACACACACGGCGTGCACACCGCCCCCAACACACACACTCCTATGTAAACAGTAGCTCCCTTTTTTTGAGGTGACTATTTTGTATGTGTGTGTATGTGGGGGGTGTGCACGCCGTGTTTGTGTGTGTGTGTGTGTTGGGGGCGGTGTGCACGCCGTGTGTGTGTGTGTCTGTGGTGTGTGTGTGTGGAGTTGTGTGTGCGTGTGTGGGGGGGTGGTGGTGTGCGTGCCGTGTTTGTGTGTGTTTGTGTGTGTGTGTGTGGTGTGTGTTGTGTGGTGTGTGTGTGTGTAGGGGGTGTGCATGCCGTGTCTGTGTGTGTTTGTGTGCGTGTGTGGGGGGTTGTGGTGTGCGTGCCGTGTTTGTATGTGTTTGTGTGTGTGTGGTGTGTGTTGTGTGGTGTGTGTGGTGTGTGTGTGTGGGGGTGGGGGTGTGGACGCCGTGTGTGTGTGTGGTGGTGTGTGGGGTGATATGAATGCCGTGAGTGTGTTTGTGCACGCCGTGTCCGTGTCTGGTTGCAAAGAGTCTGCCACATCTGGTTACCAGAAAAAGAAGTGGTCAGTTTTGCTCTGATAGCACTTGCCCCAATTGGTGATCTCTTGGCATTTACTCAATCAGTTGCTGCAATTCTGTTTCTGCAGCAGAAGATTATGGAGTCTTGCAGTCGTTTGTTCTCTCAAGCAAAGAAAATACTTAAACATTACTCGCTTAATAAGTTCCTGCACCTTGTGGCCGTAAGGCAGTGTGCCTCCTAGAAAAGGAATAAAAATGGTACCAGCGGAGTCACGCAAGTCTTTTTCATCTATGCTCCCACATGCACTCTCTCCTGCTTGTGTTTAGTCACGCAAGTCTTTTTCATCTATGCTCCCACATCCTGCTTGTGTTTAGTGTGTCTGTCCCTGTTACTGTTTCTGGCCTGTTACTGTTTGTGAAGGTAGTAGGGCAATCAATTACACTCCCTTGTACCAGTTAGTTAATTCATGCCCTATTTGAGAAAAGCTACCAAGTACAATGCCTGCTATCAAAGAGCAGTGTGTCACTGGAAAAGGCAGGCATTCGTGAATGGTTCATGGAAATAGAGTCATGAATATCCCTCAAAAACGAAGGTATCACGACATCTCTTCCACCAACCACAAGAATCTTTCCCGTCTACAGCCAAACATATGACCTCAACATCATCTGATACTGATTTGCCAAGTTTCCAAGACAAAGCTCAAGCTATGGGATTGATGATGATGGAAGCAATTTGTCTTGTTAAAGAGTCTAGCCTGCTCCTGGTTGCAAATACCAGAAAAAGAAGTGGTCAGTTTTGCTCTGATAGCACTCGCCCCAATTGGTGATCTCTTGGCATTTTACTCATTCAGTTGCTCCAATTCTGCAGCAGAAGATACGGAGTCTTGCAGTCGTTTGTTACGAAAATACCTAACATTACTTTCTTAATAACTTCTCAGATGCCTGTGCAGCTCGTGGCCGTAAAGGCGGTGTGCCTCCTAGAAAACGAATAAAAATGGTACCAGCAATCACACAAGTCTTTTTCATCTATGCGCACACTTTCCTGCTTGTGTTTAGTAGACGTCTGTCCCTGTTACTGTTTCTGGAGGTAGTAGGGCAATCACTTACACTCTGTTGTTCCTTTAGCTACTTCATGCCCATTGAGAACAGCTTCAAGTACAATATCTGCTAGGGGTTAGGTCCCACGTGCACACTTTCCTGCTTGTGTTTAGTGTTTGCCCCTGTTACTGTTTCATGTTCACCACTACCTTTAGCTAATTTATGCCCAATTTGAGAAAAGCTACACCCACACACACGATTCACCCCCACCACATACACAACACCTACACGGCGTGCACACACCCCCACACACGCACACGCGTGCATGCCCCCCCACGCTCACACGGCGTGCACAACCCCCCACACAAACGCACGCACGCACGCACACACACACACACACACGGCGTGCACACCCCCCACTCACAACACACACACACAACACGGTGTACAACCCCCACACACATACACACCCTTACATACACACCCTTACACACACACACACACCACATGCGTACACACACACACACACCACATGCGTGCACATCCCCTGCCACACACACACACAGCCACCCACACATACGCACACACACACACACACACACATAGCGTGCACCACATACACACACACACACATACGGCGTGCACCCACCCCTACACACACACCACACACCCTCCCCACACACAAACAACACACACACACACACACAACACACACACGGCGTGCACACACCCCCCACAACACACACACGGCGTGCACCCTCCCACACACCCTCCCACACACATACACACCCCTACACACACACACCCCAAACACACCCCCCGCCACACACACACGCACACACACGCACACACAACACACACACCACACACACACGGCGTGCACCCCCCACAACACACACACACGGCGTGCACACACCACACGCAGCCCACACACACAACACACACCACACACACACAGCGTGCACACACCCCACAACACACACAACACACACGCCATACACACACACACAGCGTATGGTGTGCATGCCATACACGTTTGTGTGTGTGTGTGTCAGGAGGGGGTATGCACGTCGTGTGTGTGTGTGTGTGTGTGTGTGGTTTGCACGCTGTGTTTGTGTGTGTGTGGGGAGGGAGTGTGCAGGCCGTGTACGTGTGGTGTGTGCAAGCCGTGTGTGTGTGGTGTGTGTGTGGTGTGTTGTGTGTGTGTGTGTGTGTGGTGTATGTGTGTGTGTGGTGTGTGTGTGGTGTGTGTGTGGTGTGTGTGTGTGTGTGTGGAGGGGGTGTGTACGCCGTGTTTGTGTGTGGTGTGTGTGGAGAGTGGGTGTGCAGACCGTGTGGTGTGTGCAATGTTTTCAAACCGTGTGTGTGTGGTGTGTTGTGTATGTGTGTGTGTGGAGGGGGGTGCACGCGCCATGTTTGTGTGTGGGTGTGTGTGTGTGTGTGTGTGTGTGTGGAGAAGTGAGTGTGCACAAACTACAAAACACAGTCACACATGCAAGGGGGGAGTTCAGCGCAAAAAGCACAAACTACAAAACACAGTCACACATACAAGGGGGGAGTACAGCGTAAAAAGCACAAAGTGAGTGAGTGTGCAGGCCGTGTGGTGTGTGTGATGTGTGCTGTGAGTGTGTGGTGTGGTGTGTGTGTATCTGTGTGTGGTGTATGTGTGGTGTGTGTGGTGTGTGTAATGTGTGTGTGTGGTGTGTGTGTGGTGTGTGTGTGTGTGTGTGTGGAGGGGGTGTGCACGCGCCATGTGTGTGTGTGTGTGTGTGTGTGTCTGTGTGGAGGGGGTGTGCACCTCGTGTTTGTGTGTGGTGTTAGGGTTAGGGTTAGGGTTAGGATTAGGGGGGGTGTGCACCTCGTGTTTGTGTGTGGTGTTAGGGTTAGGATTAGGGGGGTGTGCACGCCGTGTTTGTGTGTGGTGTGTGTGGAGAGTGGGTTGTGCAGGCCGTGTGGTGTGTGCGATGTTTGCAAACCGTGTGTGTGTGGTGTGTTGTGTGTGTCTGGAGGGGTTGTGTACCTCGTGTTTGTGTGTGGTGTGTGTGGAGAGTGAGTGTGCAGGCCGTGTGGTGTGTGCGATGTGTGCCGTGTGTGTGTGGTGTGTTGTGTGTGTTGTGTCTGTGTGTGGTGTATTGTGTGGTGTATGGTGGTGTGGTGTGTGTGTGGTGTGTGTGTGGTGTGTGTGTGTGTGTGTGGAGAGTGAGTGTGCAGGCCGTGTGGTGTGTGCGATGTGTGCCGTGTGTGTGTGGTGTGTTGTGTGTGTTGTGTCTGTGTATGGTGTATGTGTGGTGTGTGTGGTGGTGTCGTATGTGTGTGTGTGTGGAGGGGGTGTGCACGCCGTGTTAGTGTGTGGTGTGTGGAGAGTGGGTGTGCACTTGTGTGGTGTGTGCGATGTTTGCAAACCTTGTGTGTGTGGTGTGTTGTGTGTGTGTGTGGAGGGGTGTGGAGGGGGGTGCACGCGCCATGTGTGTGTGTTGGTGTCTGTGTGTGTGTGTGTGTGTGTGTGGAGGGGGTTGCACCTCATGTTTGTGTGGTGTGTGTGGAGAGTGAGTGTGCAGGCCGTGTGGTGTGTGCGATGTGTGCCGTGTGTGTGGTGTGTTGTGTGTGT